>NC_141025.1:4415000-4435000 GCF_052040795.2 Danio rerio | reverse complement strand
AATAAGTTTAAATAGGATTTCAGTAGTCTGGCTTGTTTCTCAAGCCAGCCTAATAAGTTTATATAGCATATCAGTAGTCTGGCTTTGACAAGCCAGCCTAATAAAAATAATAATAAGTTTAATAGGATAACAGTAGTCTGGCTTGCTACACAAGCCAGCCTAATTAGCATGTTACTAGCATGATTCTAGCATGAATTAGCATGTTGTTAGCATGCTTCTAGCATGAATTAGCATGTTGCCAGCATGATTCTAGCATGAATTAGCATGTTACTAGCATGATTCTAACATGAATTAGCATGTACCTAGCATGATTTTAACATGAATTAGCATGTTACTAGCATGATTTTAGCATGAATTAACACGATTCTAGCATGAATTAGCATGTTGTTAGCATGATTCTAGCATGAATTAGCATGTTCTTAGCATGATTCTAGCATGATATAGCATGTTACTAGCATGATTCTAGCATGAATTAGCATGTTACTAGCATGATTCTAGCATGAATTAGCATGTTCTTAGCATGAATTAGCATGTTACTAGCCTGATTCTAGCATGAATTAGCATGTTGTTAGCATGATTCTAACAAGAATTAGCATGTTACTAGCATGATTCTAGCATGAATTAGCATGTTGTTAGCATGATTCTAGCATGAATTAGCATTTGACTAGCATGATTCTAGCATGAATTAGCATGTGACTAGCATGATTCTAGCATGAATTAGCATGTTGTTAGCATGATTCTAGCATGAATTAGCATTTGACTAGCATGATTCTAGCATGAATTAGCATGTGACTAGCATGATTTTAGCATGAATTAGCATGTTGTTAGCATGATTCTAGCATGAATTAGCATGTTACTAGCATGATTCTAGCATGAATTAGCATGTTGTTAGCATGATTCTAACATGAATTAGCATGTTACTAGCATGATTCTAGCATGAATTAGCATGTTGTTAGCATGATTCTAGTATGAATTAGCATGTGACTAGCATGATTCTAGCATAAATTAGCATGTGACTAGCATGATTCTAGCTTGAATTAGCATGTAACTAGCATGATTCTAGCATGAATTAGCATGTTCTTAGCATGATGGATAGATAGACAGACAGACAGACAGACAGACAGACAGACAGACAGACAGATAGATAGATAGATAGATAGATAGATAGATAGATAGATAGATAGATAGAGGTAGATAGATAGATAGATAGATAGATAGATAGATAGATAGATAGATAGATAGATAGATAGAGGTAGATAGATAGATAGATAGATAGATAGATAGATAGATAGATAGATAGATAGATAGATAGAGGTAGATAGATAGATAGATAGATAGATAGATAGATAGATAGATAGATAGATAGATAGATAGATAGTGTAAGAGCATGAGTCAAACAAGCCAACCCCCGCCTCTCTACGATGTTCTGATGCTGAGATATAGCTGGTGCCATATCGTTGCTAGGTTACTCTGTTTTGTTGCTATGGAGTTGATTGACAGCTTAGACTGATGATGTATCAAAGCTTCTTGCCAGTATGAACAGTTAAAACAACCCCCATGTCTCTATCACACTGCAGCATGACAATATCAGTCTGAACCTCTTTAATGGCAGTCTATGGGACAGTTGCTAGGGTGCAGTATTTGGTTGTTAGGGTGTGGCTAAAAAGTTAAAAGGCCATCAGTGATTGGCTGCTGGCTAGACTGAGTTAAATGAGCTCAATCATTAGTCTGTAGGACAGTCTGATGCAGAGTTATGAGCTCACAAAGTTTGATCCCATGTAAAGTCAATGAGAGTCTTTTGCAATGGAAGTCTATGGGACGGTTTCTAGGGTCCAAAAGTGGTTGCTAGGGCGTGGCCAGAAAGTTTAAAGGTGATCAGTCATTGGCAGATTGATAGTCTGAGTTAAATGAGCCCAGTTAGAAGTCTGTGTGACATTCTGATGCGGAGTTATTAGGTCACAAAGTTTGATCCAATGTTACGTCTATGGGATTTTTCCGACGGTCCCGGGACGTTTTTCGGGAAACCGAAAGTCGGATCAGTCGGAAAGGATATAGCAACTCGAGTCAGAATAGTTCGGAGGTCTGACCCGAGTTTGATGGTCATAGCTTGAAAGGCCTAGGACGAGATAGAGTTTAATTTTTAGTCTCAGAAGAAGAATAATAAAAACTAGATTCTTAAAGTTTGAGAACAAACTTTGAGGCTGGCTTGTGAAAGCCTGACGGTAATAGTTTATTTAAACAGTTTTAAAAAGTATGAAAAGATAGATAGATAGATAGATAGATAGATAGATAGATAGATAGATAGATAGATAGATAGATAGATAGATAGATGTTGTTAGCATGATTCTAGCATGATTTAGCATGATGTTAGCATGATTCTAGCATGATTTAGCATGTTACTAGCATGATTCTAGCATGAATTAGCATGTTGCTAGCTTGATTCTAGCATGAATTAGCATGTTACTAGCATGATTCTAGTATGAATTAGCATGTTACTAGCACGATTCTAGCATGAATTAGCATGTTACTAGCATGATTCTAGCATGAATTAGCATGTACCTAGCATGATTTTAACATGAATTAGCATGTTACTAGCATGATTTTAGCATGAATTAACACGATTCTAGCATGAATTAGCATGTTGTTAGCATGATTCTAGCATGAATTAGCATGTTACTAGCATGATTCTAGCATGAATTATCATGTTGTTAGCATGATTCTAGCATGAATTAGTATGTTACTAGCATGAATCTAGCATGAATTAGCATGTTACTAGCATGATTCTAGCATGAATTAGCATGTTGTTAGCACGATTCTAGCATGAATTAGCATTTGACTAGCATGATTCTAGCATGAATTAGCATGTTGTTAGCATGATTCTAGCATGAATTAGCATGTTACTAGCATGATTCTAGCATGAATTAGCATGTTGTTAGCATGATTCTAACATGAATTAGCATGCTACTAGCATGATTCTAGCACGAATTAGCATGTTGTTAGCATGATTCTAACATGAATTAGCATGTTGCTAGCATGATTCTAGCATGAATTAGCATGTTGTTAGCATGATTCTAGCATGAATTAGCATGTGACTAGCATGATTCTAGCATGAATTAGCATGTTGTTAGCATGATTCTAGTATGAATTAGCATGTGACTGGCATGATTCTAGCATAAATTAGCATGTGACTAGCATGATTCTAGCATGAATTAGCATGTAACTAGCATAATTCTAGCATGAATTAGCATGTGACTAGCATGATTCTAGCATGAATTAGCATGTAACTAGCATGATTCTAGCATGAATTAGCATGTTGTTAGCATGATGGATAGATAGAGGTAGATAGATAGATAGATAGATAGATAGATAGATAGATAGATAGATAGATAGATAGATAGATAGTTAGAGATAGATAAATAGATAGATAAATAGATAGATAGATAGATAGATAGATATATAGATAGATAGATAGATAGATAGATAGATAGTTAGAGATAGATAGATAGATAGATAGATAGATAGATAGATAGATAGATATATAGATAGATAGATAGATAGATAGATAGATAGATAGATAGATAGATAGATATAGATAGATAGATAGATAGATAGATAGATAGATAGATAGATAGATAGATAGATAGATAGATAGTTAGAGATAGATAGATAGATAGATAGATAGATAGATAGATAGATAGATAGAGATAAATAGATAGATAGATAGATAGATAGATAGATAGATAGATAGATAGATAGAGATAGATAGATAGATAGATAGATAGATAGATAGATAGATAGATAGATAGATAGATAGATAGATGGTGTGTGAGCCTGATTCAAACAAGCCAACCCCCGCCTCTCTACGATGTTCTGATGCTGAGATATAGCTGCTGTTATATCGTTGCTAGGTTAGTCTGTTTTGTTGCTATGGAGTTGATTGACAGCTTAGACTGATGATGTATCAAAGCTTCTTGCCAGTATGAACAGTTAAAAACAACCCCCATGTCTTTATCACACTGCAGCATGACAATATCAGTCTGAACCTCTTTAATGGCAGTCTATGGGACAGTTGCTAGGGTGCAGTATCTGGTTGTTAGGGTGTGGCTGGAAGGTTAAAAGGCCATCAGTGATTGGCTGCTGGCTAGACTGAGTTAAATGAGCTCAATCATTAGTCTGTAGGACAGTCTGATGCAGAGTTATGAGCTCACAAAGTTTGATCCAATGTAAAGTCAATGAGAGTCTTTTGCAATGGAAGTCTATGGGACGGTTTCTAGGGTCCAAAAGTGGTTGCTAGGGCGTGGCCAGAAAGTTTAAAGGTGATCAGTCATTGGCAGTTTGATAGTCTGAGTTAAATGAGCCCAGTTAGAAGTCTGTGTGACATTCTGATGCGGAGTTATGAGGTCACAAAGTTTGATCCAATGTTACGTCTATGGGATTTTTCCGACGGTCCCGGGACGTTTTTCGGGAAACCGAAAGTCGGATCAGTCGGAAAGGATATAGCAACTCGAGTCAGAATAGTTCGGAGGTCTGACCCGAGTTTGATGGTCATAGCTTGAAAGGTCTAGGTGGAGATAGAGTTTAATTTTTAGTCTCAGAAGAAGAATAATAATATAAATAACTAGATTCTTAAAGTTTGAGAACAAACTTTGAGGCTGGCTTGTGAAAGCCTGACGGTAATAGTTTATTTAAACAGTTTTAAAAAGCATGAAAAGATAGATAGATAGATAGATAGATAGATAGATAGATAGATAGATAGATAGATAGATAGATAGATAGATAGATAGACAGATAGAGAGATAGAGAGATAGATTAGCATGTTATTAGCATGATTTTACGTGAAATAGCATGTTGTTAGCATGATTCTAGCATGAATTAGCATGTTACTAGCATGATTTTAGCATGAATTAGCATGTTGTTAGCATGATTTTATTATGAATTAGCATGTTACTAGCATGATTCTAGCATTAATTAGCATGTTGTTGGCATGATTCTAGCATGAATTAGCATGTTACTAACATGATTCTAGCATGAATTAGCATGTACCTAGCATGATTTTAAAATGAAATAGCATGTTACTAGCATGATTCTAGCATGAATTAACACAATTCTAGCATGAATTAGCATGTTGCTAGCATGATTCTAGCATGAATTAGCATGTTGTTAGCATGATTCTAGCATGAATTAGCATGTTACTAGCATGATTCTAGCATGAATTAGCATGTTGTTAGCATGATTCTAACATGAATTAGCATGTTACTAGCATGATTCTAGCATGAATTAGCATGTTGTTAGCATGATTCTAGCATGAATTAGCATGTGACTAGCATGATTCTAGCATGAATTAGCATGTTGTTAGCATGATTCTAGTATGAATTAGCATGTGACTAGCATGATTCTAGCTTGAATTAGCATGTTCTTAGCATGATTCTAGCATGAATTAGCATGTTACCAGCATGATTCTAGCATGAATTTGCATGTTCTTAGCATGGATTAGCATGTTACTAGCCTGATTCTAGCATGAATTAGCATGTTGTTAGCATGATTCTAGCATGGATTAGCATGTTACTAGCATGATTTTAGCATAAATTAGCATGATTCTAGCATGAATTAGCACGTTGTTAGCATGATTCTAGCATGAATTAGCATGTGACTAGCATGATTCTAGCATGAATTAGCATGTGACTAGCATGATTCTAGCATGAATTAGCATGTAACTAGCATGATTCTAGCATGAATTAGCATGTTGTTAGCATGATTCTAGCATGAATTAGCATGTGACTAGCATGATTCTAGCATGAATTAGCATGTGACTAGCATGATTCTAGCATGAATTAGCATGTAACTAGCATGATTCTAGCATGAATTAGCATGTTGTTAGCATGATGGATAGATAGATAGATAGGTAGAGGTAGATAGATAGATAGATAGATAGATAGATAGATAGATAGATAGATAGATAGATAGATAGATAGATAGATAGATAGAGACAGACAGACAGACAGACAGACAGACAGACAGACAGACAGACAGACAGACAGATAGATAGATAGATAGATAGATAGATAGATAGATAGATAGATAGATAGATAGGTAGAGGTAGATAGATAAAGGTAGATAGATAGATAGATAGATAGATAGATAGATAGATAGATAGATAGATAGATAGATAGATAGATAGATAGATAGATAGATAGATAGATAGATAGGTAGAGGTAGATAGATAGATAAATAGATAGATAGATAGGTAGAGGTAGATAGATAGATAGATAGATAGATAGATAGATAGATAGATAGATAGATAGATAGATAGATAGATAGATAGATAGATAGATAGATAGATAGATAGATAGTGTGCGAGCATGAGTCAAACAAGCCAACCCCCGCCTCTCTACGATGTTCTGATGCTGAGATATAGCTGGTGCCATATCGTTGCTAGGTTAGTCTGTTTTGTTGCTATGGAGTTGATTGACAGCTTAGACTGAGGATGTATCAAAGCTTCTTGCCAGTATGAACAGTTAAACACAACCCCCATGTCTCTATCACACTGCAGCATGACAATATCAGTCTGAACCTCTTTAATGGCAGTCTATGGGACAGTTGCTAGGGTGCAGTATCTGGTTGTTAGGGTGTGGCTAGAAAGTTAAAAGGCCATCGGTGATTGGCTGCTGGCTAGACTGAGTTAAATGAGCCTAGCCATTAGTCTGTAGGACAGTCTGATGCAGAGTTATGAGCTCACAAAGTTTGATCCCATGTAAAGTCAATGAGAGTCTTTTGCAATGGAAGTCTATGGGACGGTTTCTAGGGTCCAAAAGTGGTTGCTAGGGCGTGGCCAGAAAGTTTAAAGGTGATCAGTCATTGGCAGTTTGATAGTCTGAGTTAAATGAGCCCAGTTAGAAGTCTGTGTGACATTCTGATGCGGAGTTATGAGGTCACAAAGTTTGATCCAATGTTACGTCTATGGGATTTTTCCGACGGTCCCGGGACGTTTTTCGGGAAACCGAAAGTCGGATCGGTCGGAAAGGATATAGCAACTCGAGTCAGAATAGTTCGGAGGTCTGACCCAAGTTTGATGGTCATAGCTTGAATGGCCTAGGAGGAGATAGAGTTTAATTTTTAGTCTCAGAAGAAGAATAATATAGAAAAATAATAATAAGTTTAATAGGATAACAGTAGTCTGGCTTGCTACACAAGCCAGCCTAATAATAATAACTAGATTCTTAAAGTTTGAGAACAAACTTTGAGGCTGGCTTGTGAAAGCCTGACGGTAATAGTTTATTTAGTTTAAACAGTTTTAAAAAGTATGAAAAGATAGATAGATAGATAGATAGATAGATAGATAGATAGATAGATAGATAGATAGATAGATAGATAGATAGAAAGATAGATTAGCATGTTATTAGCATGATTCTAGCGTGAAATAGCATGTTGTTAGCAAGATTCTAGCATGAATTAGCATGTTACTAGCATGATTTTAGCATGAATTAGCATGTTGTTAGCATGATTTTAGCATGAATTAGCATGTTACTAGCATGATTCTAGCATGAATTAGCATGTTGTTAGCATGATTCTAGCATGAATAAGCATGTTGTTAGCACGATTCTAGCATGAATTAGCATGTTACTAGCATGATTCTAGCATGAATTAGCATGTAACTAGCATGATTTTAACATGAATTAGCATGTTACTAGCACAAATCTAGCATGAATTACCATGTTACTAGCATGATTCTAGCATGAATTAGCATGTTACTAGCAATATTCTAGCATGAATTAGCATGTTGTTAGCACGATTCTAGCATGAATAAGCATGTTGTTAGCACGATTCTAGCATGTATTAGCATGTTACTAGCATGATTCTAGCATAAATTAGCATGTTGTTAGCATGATTCTAGCATGAATTAGCATGTTGTTAGCATGATTCTAGCATAAATAAGCATGTTGTTAGCACGATTCTAACATGAATTAGCATGGTACTAGCATGATTCTAGCATGAATTAGCATGTAACTAGCATGATTTTAACATGAATTAGCATGTTAATAGCACAATTCTAGCATGAATTACCATGTTACTAGCATGATTCTAGCATGAATTAGCATGTTACTAGCAATATTCTAGCATGAATTAGCATGTTGTTAGCACGATTCTAGCATGAATTAGCATGTTGTTAGCACGATTCTAGCATGTATTAGCATGTTACTAGCATGATTCTAGCATAAATTAGCATGTTGTTAGCATGATTCTAGCATGAATTAGCATGTTGTTAGCACGATTCTAGCATGTATTAGCATGTTACTAGCATGATTCTAGCATAAATTAGCATGTTGTTAGCATGATTCTAGCATGAATTAGCATGATACTAGCATGATTCTAGCATGAATTAGCATGTTGTTAGCATGATTCTAGCATGAATTAGCCTGAATTAGCATGTTACTAGCATGATTTTAACATGAATTAGCATGTTGTTAGCACGATTCTAGCATGAATTAGCATGTTACTAGCATGATTCTAGCATGAATTAGCATGTTACTAGCATGATTTTAGCATGAATTAGCACAATTCTAGCATGAATTAGCATGTTGTTAGCATGATTTAAGCATGAATTAGCATGTTGTTAGCATGATTCTAGCATGATTTAGCATGTTACTAGCAAGATTCTAGCATGAATTAGCATGCTACTAGCATGATTCTAGCATGAATTAGCATGTTGTTAGCATGATTCTAGCATGAATTAGCATGTTACTAGCATGATTCTAGCATGAATTAGCATGTTGTTAGCATGATTCTAGCATGAAATAGCATGTTACTAGCATGATTCTAGCATGAATTAGCATGTTGTTAGCATGATTATAGCATGAATTAGCATGTTACTAGCATGATTCTAGCGTAAATTAGCATGTTACTAGCATGATTTTAGCATGAATTAGCATGATTCTAGCATGATTTTAGCATGAATTAGCATGTTGTTAGCACGATGCTAGCCTGAATTAGCATGTTACTAGCATGATTCTAGCATGAATTAGCATGTTGTTAGCACGATGCTAGCATGAATTAGCATGATACTAGCATGATTCTAGCATGTTACTAGCATGAATCTAGCATGAATTAGCATGTTGTTAGCATGATTCTAGCATGGATTAGCATGTTACTAGCATGATTTTAGCATAAATTAGCATGATTCTAGCATGACTTAGCATGTTGTTAGCATGATTCTAGCATGAATTAGCATGTGACCAGCATGATTCTAGCATGAATTAGCATGTAACTAGCATGATTCTAGCATGAATTAGCATGTTGTTAGCATGATGGATAGATAGATAGATAGATAGATAGATAGATAGATAGATAGATAGATAGATAGATAGATAGATAGATAGAGGTAGATAGATAGATAGATAGATAGATAGATAGATAGATAGATAGATAGATAGGTAGAGGTAGATAGATAGATAGATAGATAGATAGATAGATAGATAGACAGACAGACAGATAGATAGATAGATAGATAGATAGATGATAGATAGATAGATAGATAGATAGATAGATAGATAGATAGATAGATAGATAGATAGATAGATGGTGTAAGAGCATGAGTCAAACGAGCCAACCCCCGCCTCTCTACGATGTTCTGATGCTGAGATATAGCTGGTGTTATATCGTTGCTAGGTTAGTCTGTTTTGTTGCTATGGAGTTGATTGACAGCTTAGACTGATGATGTATCAAAGCTTCTTGCCAGTATGAACAGTTAAACACAACCCCCATGTCTCTATCACACTGCAGCATGACGATATCAATCTGAACCTCTTTAATTGCAGTCTATGGGACAGTTGCTAGGGTGCAGTATCTGGTTGTTAGGGTGTGGCTAGAAAGTTAAAAGGCCATCGGTGATTGGCTGCTGGCTAGACTGAGTTAAATGAGCCTAGCCAGTAGTCTGTAGGACAGTCTGATGCAGAGTTATGAGCTCACAAAGTTTGATCCCATGTAAAGTCAATGAGAGTCTTTTGCAATGGAA
Organism: Danio rerio; assembly: GCF_052040795.2. Lineage (NCBI taxonomy): Eukaryota > Metazoa > Chordata > Actinopteri > Cypriniformes > Danionidae > Danio > Danio rerio. The sequence goes on along the minus strand of NC_141025.1, from coordinate 4,424,991 downwards.
GTCTATGGGACGGTTTCTAGGGTCCAAAAGTGGTTGCTAGGGCGTGGCCAGAAAGTTTAAAGGTGATCAGTCATTGGCAGTTTGATAGTCTGAGTTAAATGAGCCCAGTTAGAAGTCTGTGTGACATTCTGATGCGGAGTTATGAGGTCACAAAGTTTGATCCAATGTTACGTCTATGGGATTTTTCCGACGGTCCCGGGACGTTTTTCGGAAAACCGAAAGTCGGATCAGTCGGAAAGGATATAGCAACTCGAGTCAGAATAGTTCGGAAGTCTGACCCGAGTTTGATGGTCATAGCTTCAAAGGCCTAGGACGAGATAGAGTTTAATTTTTAGTCTCAGAAGAAGAAAATATAACTAGATTCTTAAAGTTTGAGAACAAACTTTGAGGCTGGCTTGTGAAAGCCTGACGGTGATAGTTTATTTAGTTTAAACAGTTTTAAAAAGTATGAAAAGATAGATAGATAGATAGATAGATAGATAGATAGATAGATAGATAGATAGATAGATAGATAGATAGATAGATAGATAGATAGATAGATAGATAGTAAGATAGATAGATATATAGATAGATTAGCATGTTATTACCATGATTTTAACGTGAAATAGCATGTTGTTAGCATGATTCTAGCATGAATTAGCATGTCACTAGCATGATTTTAGCATGAATTAGCATGTTGTTAGCATGATTTTAGCATGAATTAGCATGTTACTAGCATGATTTTAGCATTAATTAGCATGTTGTTAGCATGATTTTAACATGAATTAGCATGTTGTTAGCACAATTCTAGAATGAATTAGCATGTTACTAGCATGATTCTAGCATGAATTAGCATGTTACTAGCATGATTTTAGCATGAATTAGCACAATTCTAGCATAAATTAGCATGTTGTTAGCATGATTCTAGCATGAATTAGCATGTTGTTAGCATGATTCTAGCATGATTTAGCATGTTACTAGCAAGATTCTAGCATGAATTAGCATGCTACTAGCATGATTCTAGCATAAATTAGCATGTTGTTAGCATGCTTCTAGCATGAATTAGCATGTTACTAGCATGATTCTAGCATGAATTAGCATGTTGTTAGCATGATTCTAACATGAATTAGCATGTTGTTAGCATGATTCTAACATGAATTAGCATGTTACTAGCATGATTCTAGCATGAATTAGCACGTTATTAGCATGATTCTAGCATGAATTAGCATGTTGTTAGCATGATTCTAACATGAATTAGCATGTTACTAGCATGATTCTAGCATGAATTAGCATGTTGTTAGCATGATTCTAGCATGAATTAGCATTTCACTAGCATGATTCTAGCATGAATTAGCATGTTGTTAGCATGATTCTAGCATGAATTAGCATGTTACTAGCATGATTCTAGCATGAATTAGCATGTTATTAGCATGATTCTAGCATGAATTAGCATGTTGTTAGCATGATTCTAGCATGAATTAGCATGTTACTAGCATGATTCTAGCATGAATTAGCATGTTGTTAGCACGATGCTAGCATGAATTAGCATGTTACTAGCATGATTCTAGCATGAATTAGCACGTTATTAGCATGATTCTAGCATGAATTAGCATGTTGTTAGCATGATACTAGCATGAATTAGCATGTGACTAGCATGATTCTAGCATGAATTAGCATGTGACTAGCATGATTCTAGCATGAATTAGCATGTAACTAGCATGATTCTAGCATGAATTAGCATGTTGTTAGCATGATGGATAGATAGATAGATAGATAGATAGATAGATAGATAGATAGATAGATAGATAGATAGATAGATAGATAGATAGAAGTAGATAGATAGATAGATAGATAGATAGATAGATAGATAGATAGATAGATAGAAGTAGATAGATAGATAGATAGATAGATAGATAGATAGATAGATAGATAGATAGATAGATAGATAGAAAGATGTAGATAGATAGATAGATGGAGTGCGAGCATGAGTCAAACAAGCCAACCCCCGCCTCTCTACGATGTTCTGATGCTGAGATATAGCTGGTGCCATATCGTTGCTAGGTTAGTCTGTTTTGTTGCTATGGAGTTGATTGACAGCTTAGACTGATGATGTATACAAGCTTCTTGCCAATATGAACAGTTAAAAACAACCCCCATGTCTCTATCACACTGCAGCATGACAATATCAGTCTGAACCTCTTTAATGGCAGTCTATGGGACAGTTGCTAGGGAGCAGTATCTGGTTGTTAGGGTGTGGCTAGAAAGTTAAAAGGCCATCAGTGATTGGCTGCTGGCTAGACTGAGTTAAATGAGCTCAGCCATTAGTCTGTAGGACAGTCTGATGCAGAGTTATGAGCTCACAAAGTTTGATCCCATGTAAAGTCAATGAGAGTCTTTTGCAATGGAAGTCTATGGGACGGTTTCTAGGGTCCAAAAGTGGTTGCTAGGGCGTGGCCAGAAAGTTTAAAGGTGATCAGTCATTGGCAGTTTGATAGTCTGAGTTAAATGAGCCCAGTTAGAAGTCTGTGTGACATTCTGATGCGGAGTTATGAGGTCACAAAGTTTGATCCAATGTTACGTCTATGGGATTTTTCCGACGGTCCCGGGACGTTTTTCGGGAAACCGAAAGTCGGATCAGTCGGAAAGGATATAGCAACTCGAGTCAGAATAGTTCGGAGGTCTGACCCAAGTTTGATGGTCATAGCTTGAATGGCCTAGGAGGAGATAGAGTTTAATTTTTAGTCTCAGAAGAAGAATAATATAGAAAAATAAAAATAATAATAATAAGTTTAATAGGATAACAGTAGTCTGGCTTGCTACACAAGCCAGCCTAATAATAATATTAAGTTTAATAGGATAACAGTAGTCTGGCTTGCTACACAAGCCAGCCTAATAACTAGATTCTTAAAGTTTGAGAACAAACTTTGAGGCTGGCTTGTGAAAGCCTGACGGTAATAGTTTATTTAAACAGTTTTAAAAAGTATGAAAAGATAGATAGATAGATAGATAGATAGATAGATAGATAGATAGATAGATAGATAGATAGATAGATAGATGTTAGCATGATTCTAGCATGAATTAGCATAATGTTAGCATGATTCTAGCATGAATTAGCATGTTGTTAGCATGATTCTAGCATGAATTAGCATGTTGTTAGCATGATTCTAGCATGATTTAGCATGTTGTTAGCATGATTCTAGCATGATTTAGCATGTTGTTAGCACGATTCTAGCATGAATTAGCATGTTACTAGCATGATTCTAGCATGAATTAGCATGTTGTTAGCATAATTCTAGCATGAATTAGCATGTTACTAGCATGATTCTAGTATGAATTAGCATGTTACTAGCACGATTCTAGCATGAATTAGCATGTTACTAGCAATATTCTAGCATGAATTAGCATGTTACTAGCATGATTTTGGCATGAATTAGCACGATTCTAGCATGAATTAGCATGTTGTTAGCATGATTCTAGCATGAACTAGCATGTTACTAGCATGATTCTAGCATGAATTAGCATGAGACTAGCATGATTCTAGCATGAATTAGCATGTAACTAGCATGATTCTAGCATGAATTAGCATGTGATTAGCATGATTCTAGCATGAATTAGCATGTAACTAGCATGATTCTAGCATGAATTAGCATGTTGTTAGCATGATTCTAACATGAATTAGCATGCTACTAGCATGATTCTAGCATGAATTAGCATGTTGTTAGCATGATTCTAACATGAATTAGCATGTTACTAGCATGATTCTAGCATGAATTAGCATGTTGTTAGCATGAATTGGCATGTGACTAACATGATTCTAGCATGAATTAGCATGTTGTTAGCATGATTCTAGCATGATTAGCATGTGACTAGCATGATTCTAGCATGAATTAGCATGTGACTAGCATGATTCTAGCATGAATTAGCATGTAACTAGCATGTTTCTAGCATGTTGTTAGCATGATAGATAGATAGATAGATAGATAGATAGATAGATAGATAGATAGATAGATAGATAGATAGATAGATAGATAGATAGATAGAATGATAGATAGATAGATAGAAGCAGTTTATAGATAGATAGATAGATAGATAGATAGATAGATAGATAGATAGATAGATAGATAGATAGATAGATAGATAGATAGATAGATAGAATGATAGATAGATAGATAGAAGCAGTTTTAGATAGATAGATAGATAGATAGATAGATAGATAGATAGATAGATAGATAGATAGATAGATAGATAGATAGATAGATAGATAGATAGATAGATAGATAGATAGATAGATGGTGTGCGAGCATGAGTCAAACAAGCCAACCCCCACCTCTCTACGATGTTCTGATGCTGAGATATAGCTGCTGTTATATCGTTGCTAGGTTAGTCTGTTTTGTTGCTATGGAGTTGATTGACAGCTTAGACTGATGATGTATCAAAGCTTCTTGCCAGTATGAACAGTTAAAAACAACCCCCATGTCTCTATCACACTGCAGCATGACAATATCAGTCTGAACCTCTTTAATGGCAGTCTATGGGACAGTTGCTAGGGTGCAGTATCTGGTTGTTAGGGTGTGGCTAGAAAGTTAAAAGGACATCAGTGATTGGCTGCTGGCTAGACTGAGTTAAATGAGCTCAATCATTAGTCTGTAGGACAGTCTGATGCAGAGTTATGAGCTCACAAAGTTTGATCCCATGCAAAGTCAATGAGAGTATTTTGCAATGGAAGTCTATGGGACGGTTTCTAGGGTCCAAAAGTGGTTGCTAGGGCGTGGCCAGAAAGTTTAAAGGTGGTCAGTCATTGGCAGTTTGATAGTCTGAGTTAAATGAGCCCAGTTAGAAGTCTGTGTGACATTCTGATGCGGAGTTATGAGGTCACAAAGTTTGATCCAATGTTACGTCTATGGGATTTTTCCGACGGTCCCGGGACGTTTTTCGGAAAACCGAAAGTCGGATCAGTCGGAAAGGATATAGCAACTCGAGTCAGAATAGTTCGGAGGTCTGACCCGAGTTTGATGGTCATAGCTTGAAAGGCCTAGGACGAGATAGAGTTTAATTTTTAGTCTCAGAAGAAGAATAATAATAATATTAATAATAACTAGATTCTTAAAGTTTGAGAACAAACTTTGAGGCTGGCTTGTGAAAGCCTGACGGTATTAGTTTATTTAGTTTAAACAGTTTTAAAAAGTATGAAAAGATAGATAGATAGATAGATAGATAGATAGATAGATAGATAGATAGATAGATAGATAGATAGATAGATAGATAGATTAGCATGTTATTACCATGATTTTAACGTGAAATAGCATGTTGTTAGCATGATTCTAGCATGAATTAGCATGTTACTAGCATGATTTTACCATGAATTAGCATGTTGTTAGCATGATTTTAGCATGAATTAGCATGTTACTAGCATGATTTTAGCAATAATTAGCATGTTGTTAGCATGATTTTAACATGAATTAGCATGTTGTTAGCACGATTCTAGCATGAATTAGCATGTTACTAGCATGATTCTAGCATGATTCTAGCATGAATTAGCATGCTACTAGCATGATTGTAGCATGAATTAGCACAATTCTAGCATGAATTAGCATGTTGTTAGCATGATTCTAGCATGAATTAGCATGTTGTTAGCATGATTCTAGCATGATTAAGCATGTTACTAGCAAGATTCTAGCATGAATTAGCATGCTACTAGCATGATTCTAGCATAAATTAGCATGTTGTTAGCATGCTTCTAGCAAGAATCAGCATGTTACTAGCATGATTCTAGCATGAATTAGCATGTTGTTAGCATGATTCTAACATGAATTAGCATGTTACTAGCATGATTCTAGCATGAATTAGCATGTTGTTAGCATGATTCTAGCATTATTTAGCATTTCACTAGCATAATTCTAGCATGAATTAGCATGTTGTTAGCATGATTCTAGCATGAATTAGCATGTTGTTAGCATGATTCTAGCATGAATTAGCATGTTGTTAGCATGATTCTAGCATGAATTAGCATGTTACTAGCATGATTCTAGCATGAATTAGCATGTTGTTAGCATGATTATAGCATGAATTAGCATGTTACTAGCATGATTCTAGCATGAATTAGCATGTTGTTAGCATGATTCTAGCATGAATTAGCATGTTACTAGCATGTTTCAAGCATGAATTAGCATGTTGTTAGCACGATGCTAGCATGAATTAGCATGATACTAGCATGATTCTAGCATGAATTAGAATGTTACTAGCATGAATCTAGCATGAATTAGCATGTTGTTAGCATGATTCTAGCATGGATTAGCATGTTACTAGCATGATTTTAGCATAAATTAGCATGATTCTAGCATGAATTAGCATGTTGTTAGGATGATTCTAGCATGAATTAGCATGTGACTAGCATGATTCTAGCATGAATTAGCATGTTGTTAGCATGATAGATAGATAGATAGATAGATAGATAGATAGATAGATAGATAGATAGATAGATAGATAGATAGATAGAGACAGACAGACAGACAGACAGACAGACAGACAGACAGACAGACAGACGGACAGACAGATAGATAGATAGGTAGATAGATAAAGGTAGATAGATAGATAGATAGATAGATAGATAGATAGATAGATAGATAGATAGATAGATTAGCATGTTATTACCATGATTTTAACGTGAAATAGCATGTTGTTAGCATGATTCTAGCATGAATTAGCATGTTACTAGCATGATTTTACCATGAATTAGCATGTTGTTAGCATGATTTTAGCATGAATTAGCATGTTACTAGCATGATTTTAGCAATAATTAGCATGTTGTTAGCATGATTTTAACATGAATTAGCATGTTGTTAGCACGATTCTAGCATGAATTAGCATGTTACTAGCATGATTCTAGCATGATTCTAGCATGAATTAGCATGCTACTAGCATGATTTTAGCATGAATTAGCACAATTCTAGCATGAATTAGCATGTTGTTAGCATGATTCTAGCATGAATTAGCATGTTGTTAGCATGATTCTAGCATGATTAAGCATGTTACTAGCAAGATTCTAGCATGAATTAGCATGCTACTAGCATGATTCTAGCATAAATTAGCATGTTGTTAGCATGCTTCTAGCAAGAATCAGCATGTTACTAGCATGATTCTAGCATGAATTAGCATGTTGTTAGCATGATTCTAACATGAATTAGCATGTTACTAGCATGATTCTAGCATGAATTAGCATGTTGTTAGCATGATTCTAGCATTATTTAGCATTTCACTAGCATAATTCTAGCATGAATTAGCATGTTGTTAGCATGATTCTAGCATGAATTAGCATGTTGTTAGCATGATTCTAGCATGAATTAGCATGTTGTTAGCATGATTCTAGCATGAATTAGCATGTTACTAGCATGATTCTAGCATGAATTAGCATGTTGTTAGCATGATTATAGCATGAATTAGCATGTTACTAGCATGATTCTAGCATGAATTAGCATGTTGTTAGCATGATTCTAGCATGAATTAGCATGTTACTAGCATGTTTCAAGCATGAATTAGCATGTTGTTAGCACGATGCTAGCATGAATTAGCATGATACTAGCATGATTCTAGCATGAATTAGAATGTTACTAGCATGAATCTAGCATGAATTAGCATGTTGTTAGCATGATTCTAGCATGGATTAGCATGTTACTAGCATGATTTTAGCATAAATTAGCATGATTCTAGCATGAATTAGCATGTTGTTAGGATGATTCTAGCATGAATTAGCATGTGACTAGCATGATTCTAGCATGAATTAGCATGTTGTTAGCATGATGGATAGATAGATAGATAGATAGATAGATAGATAGATAGATAGATAGATAGATAGATAGATAGATAGATAGAGACAGACAGACAGACAGACAGACAGACAGACAGATAGATAGATAGGTAGATAGATAAAGGTAGATAGATAGATAGATAGATAGATAGATAGATAGATAGATAGATAGATAGATGGATAGATAGATAGATAGATAGATAGATAGATAGATAGATAGATAGATAGATAGATAGATAGATAGAGATAGACAGATAGATAGATAGATAGATAGATAGATAGATAGATAGATAGATAGAGGTAGATAGATAAAGGTAGATAGATAGATAGATAGATAGGTAGATAGGTAGAGGTAGATAGATAGATAGATAGATAGATAGATAGATAGATAGATAGATAGATAGATAGATAGATAGATAGATAGATAGATAGAAAGATAGATAGAGACAGACAGACAGACAGACAGACAGACAGACAGACAGACAGACAGATAGATAGATAGATAGATAGATAGATAGATAGATAGATAGATAGATAGATAGATGGTGTAAGAGCATGAGTCAAACAAGCCAACCCCCGCCTCTCTACGATGTTCTGATGCTGAGATATAGCTGGTGCCATATCGTTGCTAGGTTAGTCTGTTTTGTTGCTATGGAGTTGATTGACAGCTTAGACTGATGATGTATCAAAGCTTCTTGCCAGTATGAACAGTTAAACACAACCCCCATGTCTCTATCACACTGCAGCATGACAATATCAGTCTGAACCTCTTTAATGGCAGTCTATGGGACAGTTGCTAGGGTGCAGTATCTGGTTGTTAGGGTGTGGCTAGAAAGTTAAAAGGCCATCGGTGATTGGCTGCTGGCTAGACTGAGTTAAATGAGCCTAGCCATTAGTCTGTAAGACAGTCTGATGCAGAGTTATGAGCTCACAAAGTTTGATCCCATGTAAAGTCAATGAGAGTCTTTTGCAATGGAAGTCTATGGGACGGTTTCTAGGGTCCAAAAGTGGTTGCTAGGGCGTGGCCAGAAAGTTTAAAGGTGATCAGTCATTGGCAGTTTGATAGTCTGAGTTAAATGAGCCCAGTTAGAAGTCTGTGTGACATTCTGATGCGGAGTTATGAGGTCACAAAGTTTGATCCAATGTTACGTCTATGGGATTTTTCCGACGGTCCCGGGACGTTTTTCGGGAAACCGAAAGTCGGATCAGTCGGAAAGGATATAGCAACTCGAGTCAGAATAGTTCGGAGGTCTGACCCAAGTTTGATGGTCATAGCTTGAATGGCCTAGGAGGAGATACAGTTTAATTTTTAGTCTCAGAAGAAGAATAATATAGAAAAATAATAATAAGTTTAATAGGATAACAGTAGTCTGGCTTGCTACACAAGCCAGCCTAATAAGTTTAATAGGATAACAGTAGTCTGGCTTGCTACACAAGCCAGCCTAATAACTAGATTCTTAAAGTTTGAGAACAAACTTTGAGGCTGGCTTGTGAAAGCCTGACGGTAATAGTTTATTTAAACAGTTTTCAAAAGTATGAAAAGATAGATAGATAGATAGATAGATAGATAGATAGATAGATAGATAGATAGATAGATTAGCATGTTATTAGCATGATTTTAACGTGAAATAGCACGTTGTTAGCATGATTCTAGCATGAATTAGCATGTTACTAGCATGATTTTAGCATGAATTAGCATGTTGTTAGCATGATTTTAGCATGAATTAGCATGTTACTAGCATGATTCTAGCATGAATTACCATGTTGTTCGCATGATTCTAGCATGAATTAGCATGTTGTTAGCACGATTCTAGCATGAATTAGCATGTTACTAGCACGATTCTAGCATGAATTAGCATGTACCTAGCATGATTTTAACATGAATTAGCATGTTACTAGCACGATTTTAGCATGAATTAGCATGTTGTTAGCATAATTCTAGCATGAATTAGCACGTTGTTAGCATGATTCTAGCATGAATTAGCATGTTACTAGCATGATTCTAGCATGAATTAGCATGTTACTAGCATGATTCTAGCATGATTTAGCATGTTGTTAGCATGCTTTTAGCATGAATTAGCATGTTACTAGCATGATTCTAGCATGAATTAGCATGTTGTTAGCATGATTTTAGCATGAATTAGCATGTTACTAGCATGATTTTAGCAATAATTAGCATGTTGTTAGCATGATTTTAACATGAATTAG
>NC_141025.1:4400000-4412500 GCF_052040795.2 Danio rerio | reverse complement strand
ACTAGCATGATTCTAGCATAAATTAGCATGTTGTTAGCATGATTCTAGCATGAATTAGCATGTTACTAGCATGATTCTAGCTTAAATTAGCATGTTACTAGCATGATTCTAGCATGAATTAGCATGTTACTAGCATGATTCTAGCATGAATTAGCACGTTGTTAGCATGATTTTAGCATGAATTGGCATGTTACTAGCATGATTCTAACTTGAATTAGCATGTTGTTAGCATGATTCTAACATGAATTAGCATGTTACTAGCATGATTCTAGCATGAATTAGCATGTGACTACCATGATTCTAGCATGAATTAGCATGTTGTTAGCATGATTCTAGTATAAATTAGCATGTGACTAGCATGATTCTGGCATGAATTAGCATGTGACTAGCATGATTCTAGTGTGAATTAGCATGTAACTAGCATGTTTCTAGCAAGAATTAGCAAATTGTTAGCATGATGGATAGATGGATGGATAGATGGATAGATAGATAGATAGATAGATAGATAGATAGATAGATAGATAGATAGACAGATAGACAGATAGATAGAGGTAGATAGATAGATAGATAGATAGATAGATAGATAGATAGATAGATAGATAGATAGATAGATAGATAGATAGATATGTAGAGGTATATAGATAGATAGATAGATAGATAGATAGATAGATGGATAGATAGATAGATAGATAGATAGATAGATAGATAGATAGATAGATAGATAGATAGATAGATAGATAGATAGATGGTGTAAGCATGAGTCAAACAAGCCAACCCCCGCTTCTCTACGTTGTTTTGATGCTGAGATATAGCTAGTGTTATATCGTTGCTAGGTTAGTCTGTTTTGTTGCTATGGAGTTGATTGACAGCTTAGACTGATGATGTATCAAAGCTTCTTGCCAGTATGAACAGTTAAAAACAACCCCCATGTCTCTATCATAATGCAGCATGACAATATCAGTCTGAACCTCTTTAATGGCAGTCTATGGGACAGTTGCTAGGGTGCAGTATCTGGTTGTTAGGGTGTGGCTAGAAAGTTAAAAGGCCATCATTGATTGGCTGCTGGCTAGACTGAGTTAAATGAGCTCAGCCATTAGTCTGTAGGACAGTCAGATGCAAAGTTATGAGCTCACAAAGTTTGATCCAATGTAAAGTCAATGAGAGTCTTTTGCAATGGAAGTCTATAGGACGGTTTCTAGGGTCCAAAAGTGGTTGCTAGGGCGTGGCCAGAAAGTTTAAAGATGATCAGTCATTGGCAGTTTGATAGTCTGAGTTAAATGAGCCCAGTTAGAAGTCTGTGTGACATTCTGATGCGGAGCTATGAGGTCACAAAGTTTGATCCAATGTTACGTCTATGGGATTTTTCCGACGGTCCCGGGACGTTTTTCGGAAAACCGAAAGTCGGATCAGTCGGAAAGGATATAGCAACTCGAGTCAGAATAGTTCGGAGGTCTGACCCGAGTTTGATGGTCATAGCTTGAAAGGTCTAGGTGGAGATAGAGTTTAATTTTTAGTCTCAGAAGAAGAATAATAATATAAATAATAATAATAATAATAATAATAAGTTTAATAGGATAACAGTAGTCTGGCTTGCTACACAAGCCAGCCTAATAATATTAACTAGATTCTTAAAGTTTGAGAACAAACTTTGAGGCTGGCTTGTGAAAGCCTGACGGTAATAGTTTATTTAGTTTAAACAGTTTTAAAAAGTATGAAAAGATAGATAGATAGATAGATAGATAGATAGATAGATAGATAGATAGATAGATAGATAGATAGATAGATAGATAGATAGATAGATAGATAGATAGATTAGCATGTTATTAGCATGATTTTAACGTGAAATAGCATGTTGTTAGCATGATTTTAGCATGAATTAGCATGTTACTAGCATGATTTTTAGCATTAATTAGCATGTTGTTAGCATGATTTTAGTATGAATTAGCATGTTACTAGCATGATTCTAGCATGAATTAGCATGTTGTTAGCATGATTCTAGCATGAATTAGCATGTTGTTAGCACAATTCTAGCATGAATTAGCATGTTACTAGCATGATTCTAGCATGAATTAGCATGTTACTAGCATGATTCTAGCATGAATTAGCATGTTGTTAGCATGCTTCTAGCATGAATAAGCATTTTACTAGCATGATTCTAGCATGATTTAACATGTTACTAGCATGATTCTAGCATGAATTAGCATGTTACTAGCATGATTCTAGCATGAATTAGCATGTTGTTAGCATGATTCTAACAAGAATTAGCATGTTACTAGCATGATTCTAGCATGAATTAGCATGTCGTTAGCATGATTCTAGCATGAATTAGCATGTTACTAGCATGACTCTAGCATGAATTAGCATGTTGTTAGCATGATTCTAACAAGAATTAGCATGCTACTAGCATGATTCTAGCATGAATTAGCATGTTGTTAGCATGATTCTAGCATGAATTAGCATGTTACTAGCATGATTCTAGCATGAATTAGTTTGTTGTTAGCATGATTCTAACATGAATTAGCATGTTACTAGCATGATTCTAGCATGAATTAGCATGTTTTTAGCATGATTCTAGCATGTATTAGCATGTGCCTAGCATGATTCTAGCATGAATTAGCATGTTGTTAGCATGATTTTAGTATGAATTAGCATGTGACTAGCATGATTCTAGCATGAATTAGCATGTTGTTAGCATGATTCTAGTATGAATTAGCATGTGGCTAGCATGATTCTAGCATGAATTAGCATGTAACTAGCATGATGGATAGATAGATAGATAGATAGATAGATAGATAGATAGAGGTAGATAGATAGATAGATAGATAGATAGATAGATAGATAGATAGATAGATAGATAGATAGATAGATAGATAGAGGTAGGTAGGTAGATAGATAGATAGATAGAGGTAGATAGATAGATAGATAGATAGATAGATAGATAGATAGATAGATAGATAGATAGATAGATAGAGGTAGGTAGATAGATAGATAGATAGATAGATAGATAGATAGATAGATAGATAGATAGAGATAGATAGATAGATAGATAGATAGATAGATAGATAGATAGATAGATAGATAGATAGATGGAGTGCGAGCATGAGTCAAACAAGCCAACCCCCGCCTCTCTACGATGTTCTGATGCTGAGATATAGCTGCTGTTATATCGTTGCTAGGTTAGTCTGTTTTGTTGCTATGGAGTTGATTGACAGCTTAGACTGATGATGTATCAAAGCTTCTTGCCAGTATGAACAGTTAAACACAACCCCCATGTCTCTATCACACTGCAGCATGACAATATCAGTCTGAACCTCTTTAATTGCAGTCTATGGGACAGTTGCTAGGGTGCAGTATCTGGTTGTTAGGGTGTGGCTAGAAAGTTAAAAGGCCATCGGTGATTGGCTGCTGGCTAGACTGAGTTAAATGAGCCTAGCCATTAGTCTGTAGGACAGTCTGATGCAGAGTTATGAGCTCACAAAGTTTGATCCCATGTAAAGTCAATGAGAGTCTTTTGCAATGGAAGTCTATGGGACGGTTTCTAGGGTCCAAAAGTGGTTGCTAGGGCGTGGCCAGAAAGTTTAAAGGTGATCAGTCATTGGCAGTTTGATAGTCTGAGTTAAATGAGCCCAGTTAGAAGTCTGTGTGACATTCTGATGCGGAGTTATGAGGTCACAAAGTTTGATCCAATGTTACGTCTATGGGATTTTTCCGACGGTCCCGGGACGTTTTTCGGGAAACCGAAAGTCGGATCAGTCGGAAAGGATATAGCAACTCGAGTCAGAATAGTTCGGAGGTCTGACCCAAGTTTGATGGTCATAGCTTGAATGGCCTAGGAGGAGATAGAGTTTAATTTTTAGTCTCAGAAGAAGAATAATATAGAAAAATAATAATAAGTTTAATAGGATAACAGTAGTCTGGCTTGCTACACAAGCCAGCCTAACTAGATTCTTAAAGTTTGAGAACAAACTTTGAGGCTGGCTTGTGAAAGCCTGACGGTAATAGTTTATTTAAACAGTTTTAAAAAGTATGAAAAGATAGATAGATAGATAGATAGATAGATAGATAGATAGATAGATAGATAGATAGATAGATAGATAGATGTTGTTAGCATGATTCTAGCATGATTTAGCATGTTGTTAGCATGATTCTAGCATGATTTAGCATGTTACTAGCATGATTCTAGCATGACTTAGCATGTTACTAGCATGATTCTAGCATGAATTAGCATGTTGTTAGCATAATTCTAGCATGAATTAGCATGTTACTAGCATGATTCTAGTATGAATTAGCATGTTACTAGCACGATTCTAGCATGAATTAGCATGTTACTAGCATGATTCTAGCATGAATTGGCATGTACCTAGCATGATTTTAACATGAATTAGCATGTTACTAGCATGATTTTAGCATGAATTAACACGATTCTAGCATGAATTAGCATGTTGTTAGCATGATTCTAGCATGAATTAGCATGTTACTAGCATGATTCTAGCATGAATTATCATGTTGTTAGCATGATTCTTGCATGAATTAGTATGTTACTAGCATGAATCTAGCATGACTTAGCATGTTATTAGCATGATTCTAGCATAAATTAGCATGTTGTTAGCACGATTCTAGCATGAATTAGCATTTGACTAGCATGATTCTAGCATGAATTAGCATGTTGTTAGCATGATTCTAGCATGAATTAGCATGTTACTAGCATGATTCTAGCATGAATTAGCATGTTGTTAGCATGATTCTAACATGAATTAGCATGCTACTAGCATGATTCTAGCACAAATTAGCATGTTGTTAGCATGATTCTAACATGAATTAGCATGTTGCTAGCATGATTCTAGCATGAATTAGCATGTTGTTAGCATGATTCTAGCATAAATTAGCATGTGACTAGCATGATTCTAGCATGAATTAGCATGTTGTTAGCATGATTCTAGTATGAATTAGCATGTAACTAGCATGATTCTAGCATGAATTAGCATGTGACTAGCATGATTCTAGCATAAATTAGCATGTGACTAGCATGATTCTAGCATGAATTAGCATGTAACTAGCATGATTCTAGCATGAATTAGCATGTGACTAGCATGATTCTAGCATGAATTAGCATGTAACTAGCATGATTCTAGCATGAATTAGCATGTTGTTAGCATGATGGATAGATAGAGGTAGATAGATAGATAGATAGATAGATAGATAGATAGATAGATAGATAGATAGATAGATAGATAGATAGATAGATAAGATAGATAGATAGAGATAGATAAATAGATAGATAGATAGATAGATAGATAGATAAATAGTTATAGATAGATAGATAGATAGATAGATAGATAGATAGATAGATAGATAGATAGATAGATAGTTATAGATAGATAGATAGATAGATAGATAGATAGATAGTTATAGATAGATAGATAGATAGATAGATAGATAGATAGATAGATAGATAGATAGATAGATAGATAGATAGATAGATGGTGTGTGAGCCTGATTCAAACAAGCCAACCCCCGCCTCTCTACGATGTTCTGATGCTGAGATATAGCTGCTGTTATATCGTTGCTAGGTTAGTCTGTTTTGTTGCTATGGAGTTGATTGACAGCTTAGACTGATGATGTATCAAAGCTTCTTGCCAGTATGAACAGTTAAAAACAACCCCCATGTCTCTATCACACTGCAGCATGACAATATCAGTCTGAACCTCTTTAATTGCAGTCTATGGTACAGTTGCTAGGGTGCAGTATCTGGTTGTTAGGGTGTGGCTGGAAGGTTAAAAGGCCATCAGTGATTGGCTGCTGGCTAGACTGAGTTAAATGAGCTCAGCCATTAGTCTGTAGGACAGTCTGATGCAGAGTTATGAGCTCACAAAGTTTGATCCCATGTAAAGTCAATGAGAGTCTTTTGCAATGGAAGTCTATGGGATGGTTTCTAGGGTCCAAAAGTGGTTGCTAGGGCGTGGCCAGAAAGTTTAAAGGTGATCAGTCATTGGCAGTTTGATAGTCTGAGTTAAATGAGCCCAGTTAGAAGTCTGTGTGACATTCTGATGCGGAGTTATGAGGTCACAAAGTTTGATCCAATGTTACGTCTATGGGATTTTTCCGACGGTCCCGGGACGTTTTTCGGGAAACCGAAAGTCGGATCAGTCGGAAAGGATATAGCAACTCGAGTCAGAATAGTTCGGAGGTCTGACCCGAGTTCGATGGTCATAGCTTGAAAGGTCTAGGTGGAGATAGAGTTTAATTTTTAGTCTCAGAAGAAGAATAATAATATAAATAATAATAATAATAATAATAAGTTTAATAGGATAACAGTAGTCTGGCTTGCTACACAAGCCAGCCTAACTAGATTCTTAAAGTTTGAGAACAAACTTTGAGGCTGGCTTGTGAAAGCCTGACGGTGATAGTTTATTTAGTTTAAACAGTTTTAAAAAGTATGAAAAGATAGATAGATAGATAGATAGATAGATAGATAGATAGATAGATAGATAGATAGATAGTAAGATAGATAGATATATAGATAGATTAGCATGTTATTACCATGATTTTAACGTGAAATAGCATGTTGTTAGCATGATTCTAGCATGAATTAGCATGTCACTAGCATGATTTTAGCATGAATTAGCATGTTGTTAGCATGATTTTAGCATGAATTAGCATGTTACTAGCATGATTTTAGCATTAATTAGCATGTTGTTAGCATGATTTTAACATGAATTAGCATGTTGTTAGCACAATTCTAGAATGAATTAGCATGTTACTAGCATGATTCTAGCATGAATTAGCATGTTACTAGCATGATTTTAGCATGAATTAGCACAATTCTAGCATAAATTAGCATGTTGTTAGCATGATTCTAGCATGAATTAGCATGTTGTTAGCATGATTCTAGCATGATTTAGCATGTTACTAGCAAGATTCTAGCATGAATTAGCATGCTACTAGCATGATTCTAGCATAAATTAGCATGTTGTTAGCATGCTTCTAGCATGAATTAGCATGTTACTAGCATGATTCTAGCATGAATTAGCATGTTGTTAGCATGATTCTAACATGAATTAGCATGTTGTTAGCATGATTCTAACATGAATTAGCATGTTACTAGCATGATTCTAGCATGAATTAGCACGTTATTAGCATGATTCTAGCATGAATTAGCATGTTGTTAGCATGATTCTAACATGAATTAGCATGTTACTAGCATGATTCTAGCATGAATTAGCATGTTGTTAGCATGATTCTAGCATGAATTAGCATTTCACTAGCATGATTCTAGCATGAATTAGCATGTTATTAGCATGATTCTAGCATGAATTAGCATGTTGTTAGCATGATTCTAGCATGAATTAGCATGTTACTAGCATGATTCTAGCATGAATTAGCATGTTGTTAGCACGATGCTAGCATGAATTAGCATGATACTAGCATGATTCTAGCATGAATTAGCATGTTACTAGCATGATTCTAGCATGAATTAGCATGTTGTTAGCACGATGCTAGCATGAATTAGCATGTTACTAGCATGATTCTAGCATGAATTAGCACGTTATTAGCATGATTCTAGCATGAATTAGCATGTTGTTAGCATGATACTAGCATGAATTAGCATGTGACTAGCATGATTCTAGCATGAATTAGCATGTGACTAGCATGATTCTAGCATGAATTAGCATGTAACTAGCATGATTCTAGCATGAATTAGCATGTTGTTAGCATGATGGATAGATAGATAGATAGATAGATAGATAGATAGATAGATAGATAGATAGATAGATAGATAGATAGATAGATAGATAGATAGAAGTAGATAAATAGATAGATAGATAGATAGATAGATAGATAGATAGATAGATAGATAGATAGAAAGATGTAGATAGATAGATAGATAGATAGATAGAAAGATGTAGATAGATAGATAGATAGATAGATATATAGATAGATAGATAGATAGATAGATAGACAGACAGACAGATAGATAGATAGATAGATAGATAGATAGATAGATAGATAGAGGTAGATAGATAGATAGATAGATAGATAGATAGATAGATAGATAGATAGATAGATAGATAGATAGATAGATAGAAAGATGTAGATAGATAGATAGATGGAGTGCGAGCATGAGTCAAACAAGCCAACCCCCGCCTCTCTACGATGTTCTGATGCTGAGATATAGCTGGTGCCATATCGTTGCTAGGTTAGTCTGTTTTGTTGCTATGGAGTTGATTGACAGCTTAGACTGATGATGTATACAAGCTTCTTGCCAATATGAACAGTTAAAAACAACCCCCATGTCTCTATCACACTGCAGCATGACAATATCAGTCTGAACCTCTTTAATGGCAGTCTATGGGACAGTTGCTAGGGAGCAGTATCTGGTTGTTAGGGTGTGGCTAGAAAGTTAAAAGGCCATCAGTGATTGGCTGCTGGCTAGACTGAGTTAAATGAGCTCAGCCATTAGTCTGTAGGACAGTCTGATGCAGAGTTATGAGCTCACAAAGTTTGATCCCATGTAAAGTCAATGAGAGTCTTTTGCAATGGAAGTCTATGGGACGGTTTCTAGGGTCCAAAAGTGGTTGCTAGGGCGTGGCCAGAAAGTTTAAAGGTGATCAGTCATTGGCAGTTTGATAGTCTGAGTTAAATGAGCCCAGTTAGAAGTCTGTGTGACATTCTGATGCGGAGTTATGAGGTCACAAAGTTTGATCCAATGTTACGTCTATGGGATTTTTCCGACGGTCCCGGGACGTTTTTCGGGAAACCGAAAGTCGGATCAGTCGGAAAGGATATAGCAACTCGAGTCAGAATAGTTCGGAGGTCTGACCCAAGTTTGATGGTCATAGCTTGAATGGCCTAGGAGGAGATAGAGTTTAATTTTTAGTCTCAGAAGAAGAATAATATAGAAAAATAAAAATAACTAGATTCTTAAAGTTTGAGAACAAACTTTGAGGCTGGCTTGTGAAAGCCTGACGGTAATAGTTTATTTAGTTTAAACAGTTTTAAAAAGTATGAAAAGATAGATAGATAGATAGATAGATAGATAGATAGATAGATAGATAGATAGATAGATAGATAGATAGATAGATTAGCATGTTATTACCATGATTTTAACGTGAATTAGCATGTTGTTAGCATGATTCTAGCATGAATTAGCATGTTAGTAGCATGATTTTAGCATGAATTAGCATGTTGTTAGCATGATTTTAGCATGAATTAGCATGTTACTAGCATGATTTTAGCATGAATTAGCATGTTGTTAGCATGATTTTAACATGAATTAGCATGTTGTTAGCACGATTCTAGCATGAATTAGCATGTTACTAGCATGATTCTAGCATGAATTAGCATGTACCTAGCATGATTTTAACATGAATTAGCATGTTACTAGCATGATTTTAGCATGAATTAGCACAATTCTAGCATGAATTAGCATGTTGTTAGCATGATTCTAGCATTAATTAGCATGTTGTTAGCATGATTCTAGCATGATTTAGCATGTTACTAGCAAGATTCTAGCATGAAATAGCATGCTACTAGCATGATTCTAGCATAAATTAGCATGTTGTTAGCATGCTTCTAGCATGAATTAGCATGTTACTAGCATGATTCTAGCATGAATTAGCATGTTGTTAGCATGATTCTAACATGAATTAGCATGTTATTAGCATGATTCTAGCATGAATTAGCATGTTGTTAGCATGATCCTAGCATGAATTAGCATTTGACTAGCATGATTCTAGCATGAATTAACATGTTGTTAGCATGATTCTAGCATGAATTAGCATGTTGTTAGCATGATTCTAGCATAAATAAGCATGCTGTTAGCATGATTCTAACATGAATTAGCATGTAACTAGCATGATTCTAGCATGAATTAGCATGTTGTTAGCATGATTCTAGCATGAATTAGCATGTGACTAGCATGATTCTAGCATGAATTAGCATGTTGTTAGCATGATTCTAGTATGAATTAGCATGTGACTAGCATGATTCTAGCATGAATTAGCATGTAACTAGCATGATTCTAGCATGAATTAGCATGTTGTTAGCATGATGGACAGATAGATAGATAGATAGATAGATAGATAGATAGATAGATAGATAGATAGATAGAGGTAGATAGATAGATAGATAGATAGATAGATAGATAGATAGATAGAGGTAGATAGATAGATAGATAGATAGATAGATAGATAGATAGATAGATAGATAGATAGATAGATAGATAGATAGATAGATAGATAGAGGTAGGTAGGTAGATAAATAGAGGTACGTAGATAGATAGATAGATAGATGATAGATAGATAGATAGATAGATAGATAGATAGATAGATAGATAGATAGATAGATGATAGATAGATAGATAGATAGATAGATAGATAGATAGATAGATAGATAGATAGAGGTAGGTAGGTAGATAGATAGATAGATAGATAGATAGATAGATAGATAGATAGATAGATAGATAGATAGATAGATAGATAGATAGATAGATAGATAGATAGAGGTAGGTAGGTAGGTAGATAGATAGAGGTACATAGATAGATAGATAGATAGATAGATAGATAGATAGATAGATAGATAGATAGATAGATAGATAGATAGATAGATAGATAGATAGATAGATAGATGGTGTGCGAGCCTGATTCAAACAAGCCAACCCCCGCCTCTCTACGATGTTCTGATGCTGAGATATAGCTGCTATTATATCGTTGCTAGGTTAGTCTGTTTTGTTGCTATGGAGTTGATTGACAGCTTAGACTGATGATGTATCAAAGCTTCTTGCCAGTATGAACAGTTAAAAACAACCCCCATGTCTCTATCACACTGCAGCATGACAATATCAGTCTGAACCTCTTTAATGGCAGTCTATGGGACAGTTGCTAGGGTGCAGTATCTGGTTGTTAGGGTGTGGCTAGATAGTTAAAAGGCCATCAGTGATTGGCTGCTGGCTAGACTGAGTTAAATGAGCTCAGCCATTAGTCTGTAGGACAGTCTGATGCAGAGTTATGAGCTCACAAAGTTTGATCCCATGTAAAGTCAATGAGAGTATTTTGCAATGGAAGTCTATGGGACGGTTTCTAGGGTCCAAAAGTGGTTGCTAGGGCGTGGCCAGAAAGTTTAAAGGTGGTCAGTCATTGGCAGTTTGATAGTCTGAGTTAAATGAGCCCAGTTAGAAGTCTGTGTGACATTCTGATGCGGAGTTATGAGGTCACAAAGTTTGATCCAATGTTACGTCTATGGGATTTTTCCGACGGTCCCGGGACGTTTTTCGGAAAACCGAAAGTCGGATCAGTCGGAAAGGATATAGCAACTCGAGTCAGAATAGTTCGGAGGTCTGACCCGAGTTTGATGGTCATAGCTTGAATGGCCTAGGACGAGATAGAGTTTAATTTTTAGTCTCAGAAGAAGAATAATAAATATAACTAGATTCTTAAAGTTTGAGAACAAACTTTGAGGCTGGCTTGTGAAAGCCTGACGGTAATAGTTTATTTAGTTTAAACAGTTTTAAAAAGTATGAAAAGATAGATAGATAGATAGATAGATAGATAGATAGATAGATAGATAGATAGATAGATAGATAGATAGATAGATAGATAGATAGATAGATTAGCATGTTATTAGCATGATTTTAACGTGAAATAGCATGTTGTTAGCATGATTCTAGCATGAATTAGCATGTACCTAGCATGATTTTAGCATGAATTAGCATGTTGTTAGCATGATTTTAGTATGAATTAGCATGTTATTAGCATGAATTAGCATGTTGTTAGCATGATTCTAGCATGTTGTTAGCATGATTCTAGCATGAATTAGCATGTTACTAGCATGATTCTAGCATGAATTAGCATGTACCTAGCATGATTTTAACATGAATTAGCATGTTACTAGCATGATTTTAGCATGAATTAACACGATTCTAGCATGAATTAGCATGTTGTTAGCATGATTCTAGCATGAATTAGCATGTTCTTAGCATGATTCTAGCATGAATTAGCATGTTACTAGCATGATTCTAGCATGAATTAGCATGTTACTAGCATGATTCTAGCATGAATTAGCATGTTGTTAGCATGCTTCTAGCATGAATTAGCATGTTACTAGCATGATTCTAGCATGAATTAGCATGTTGTTAGCATGCTTCTAGCATGAATTAGCATGTTACTAGCATGATTCTAGCATGAATTAGCATGTTGTTAGCATGATTCTAACAAGAATTAGCATGTTACTAGCATGATTCTAGCATGAATTAGCATGTTGTTAGCATGATTCTAACATGAATTAGCATGTTGTTAGCATGATTCTAGCATGAATTAGCATGTTGTTAGCATGAGTCTAGCATGAATTAGCATGTTACTAGCATGATTCTAGCAAGAATTAGCATGTTGTTAGCATGATTCTAACATGAATTAGCATGTTACTAGCATGAATCTAGCATGAATTAGCATGTTGTTAGCATCATTCTAGCATGAATTAGCATGTGACTAGCATGATTCTAGCAT
>NC_141025.1:4125000-4210000 GCF_052040795.2 Danio rerio | reverse complement strand
ACTTCAGTACCAGGACAACACTATTACAGACAACACGAGGGTGTGCTGCAGAGGACTGCAGTGTTTTATCGCTCACCGGGTTACATGGGCTGAAGCAGGAAAGCGTCCTTACGGTGTTTAACCGGTGCCATGAGCTGAAGCCAAGGAGGTAACTTAAGCGTGAGATTGTGATGTTGTTTGATGCTAAATTGCTTTTGATTGTTTAAAATAAACTTACTATATAATATTAAAGTGATGTTTACACCATTTCTGCATTT
Source organism: Danio rerio (assembly GCF_052040795.2). Taxonomy (NCBI): domain Eukaryota; kingdom Metazoa; phylum Chordata; class Actinopteri; order Cypriniformes; family Danionidae; genus Danio; species Danio rerio. The sequence goes on along the minus strand of NC_141025.1, from coordinate 4,209,743 downwards.
TGAAATCTCGGCAACAGCCGGAGGTTTGTAGTGCACAGCATGCTGCTGCAATGTTTACAGTTCTGGTCCTACACTTCCGGGTTTCTTCCCACCGCAGCTTCGCTTTGGTTCTTTAAAATGGCGGCCGCATGAAATAAGCGTATAGACCAGGGGTGGCGAACCTGTTTGGCATGATGAGCCAAAAAAAAAACTTTATCACTGCAAAGAGCCACACAACAGATGTGCAAACAACAGTATATCTGTCACAATAACTTATACACCTAATTATATAACGCAATAGTTTTCATGGATTTAAATTAGCCTACCTCATTTTACTTGACTGTGGAAACCAAGGAATGTCAGGTGTCCCACTATCTTTTTCAGGTCTGGCTCGTATTCAGTTGTGGCTACTCATAGTAACTCTTTCACATGTGTGTCAGTAAGAACAGAGCGATGCTTTGATTTCACCAGTTTCAGTGTAAAATCCCATTCAGATAAAAATGTTCTGCCCTCATCTTTGTATTTACGCTTAGCTGTACGCTTTCCTGACTCTGCCATGACGATTGATATTAACTAACTGCACGTCACTCGTGTTGCGCCCCAATCAAACGGGGCTTCAGTGTCAACCCTTGACTGAAGGCGTGTCTGAATGGAAGCGTCAGAAAATAAAATTCAGTCAGCAATAGGCCACTTTCTAGCAGGTGTATTTGCATACAGCGATCTGATTGGCTAACGCGTCCGTAAGCGCTTGAAAAGTTGAGCTACTCCCAGCTTCTGCAGCGAGCAACGTGAAGCCCCGTGTGAATGGGGCATTAGTCAATTGGTTATTATATGTTAAATCGCGCAAGAGGTTGAGCCGCACAAAAGCAGAAAGAGACGCAGAAGCCCCGTGTGAATGGGGCGTTAGTCAATTAGTTAATGTATGTTAAATCGCGCGAGAGGTTGAGCCGCACAAGAGCAGTAAAAGAGCCGCAAGCGGCTCGCGAGCCGCGGGTTCGCCACCCCTGGTATAGACTCTTGTACAACTGAAGTCAAAATTATTCGCCCTCCTGTGAATTTTTATATCAAATATTTCCCAAATGATGTTTAACAGATTCAGGAATGAGAAAGGCTTATTTGTATCAGCATTAGGAATGCTGCTTCTCTGGACAGTTTTAAGAAACGTCTTAAAACTCACCACTTTTAGCATTGGTTTTAACTTAGGATGATCAATTTGTTAACTTTTTATTCTATCTCATGGTTCATATTTGTATTGTTTTATTGCACCTTTTGATTGTTGTGCTGTTTTGCTTGCCTTGTATTGTTAGTATTTTGCCTTGTAGTAGAGATCTGTGCGGGACAAAATTTTGAATCCCGCTCCCGCCAGATTTTAGCCCGAACCCGACCGCTCCCGCTAATCCTGCTAAAGAGCGGGGGGAGAACAAAACCGAAAACCACCCAGCTTTACAGAGTCCAGACAGCCTTTAAAAAAGCTGTCTGTATAAACACACACACAAACACACACACACATAAAGAAAGCTCTCTCATTCGCACACACACACACACAGCAACAAACAAGCTAAGCAGCATCAGGCTGTCTCGATCACACACATACATACACGTGCTCGCTCGCTCGGGAGTCGTGAGAGATATTGCTAGACGGCCTGCTCCCCTCCAAAATTAAACTAGTTACCGACCGCTCCCGTGCTTTATTCAAAAATGTATTCCCGCACCGCAGAAATCTGGTCGGGTCGGGAATGCAGACCTCTACCTTGTATCGCTTTAAGTTTAAGAAAAGTGCATTACAAATAAATTGTATTATTATTATTATTATTATATTTATTATTATTATTATTATTATTATTATTATTATTATTATTTCAGCTTGAATAAAAGCAGTTTTTATTTTATTTTTTTTAACCATTTTAAGGTCAATATTATTTTCCCACTTAAGCAATATTTGTTTTGGATTGTCTACAGAAAAAAAAACCTGACATAATTGATGCATATTAGGTCAACAGACATGACGTTTATATTTTTAAGCATTACCAGTCACCAGTGATAATGCAAATCAGCATGTTTATCGTATCACACATAAGCTGCAGAAATCTTTCTGTGGTTGTTGTTTGTATGGCCAAGCGTCAGACACACACTCAATCATTCTCCCACAGAGTATGTGCAGTCAAAGCTCCAGCTTTTTGCTTCTTGTTGTAAATATTGAAGGGGTATTTTAAATTGCTATGAAAATACTACAAATTATAGGCATCATAATTAACATTCTGTCCCAACCAATTGTATTGTCCCGATAGCATAAGAACAGCAGAAAGCAGTTTGGGTAACTTAAGTGAAGTTACTGGCAAATTTTGTAAAACTATAACAAATAGGAGAAAAGCATGTATATATTCACATTTACTTTAACAAGTTCAGTTCAATCAGCAGTACTATTTTACTAATGTACATAGTTTTTATGCAAATAGAGGAAAATCTAGTAATGGAGACCATTTAGTCAGACCATTCAGTCGACAGATTTGTAATGCTACAAAAATATCTGAAGTCAAATGTTAATGATGCTGAAAATGTAGCTTTGCATTATGAAAATAAATGACATTTTACAGTACATTATACTGTCACACATTGGTCAGTGGTTAGCACTGTGGCCTCATGGCAAGAAGGTAACTGGTTCGAGTCCCGGCTGCGTCAGCTGGGATTTCTGTGTGGAGTTTGCATGTTCTCCCCTGTTTCCTCCGGGTGCTCAGGTTTGCCCCACAGTCCAAACACATGCGCTATAGATGAGTTGGATGAACTAAAATGGCCGTAGTGTATGGTGTGTGTGTGTGTTTGAATGAGAGTGTATGGGTGTTTCCCAGTACTGGGTTGCGACTTAGTGGTGTTTTTTGCCTAAAGAAACTAATACTTTTCACATTTCACATCATAAATGAAGACACTGCAGATTTGATTTCAGTTTTGAGAGCTTTTCTGTGGCGTTTCTATCTAATACACGGTTAAATAAAAGAGGATTCTGCCTAACTAATGGACCACCATGTTAGCATTCGCTCACTATGGTGATGTGAGCAGAGATTTAATTTTTATTTTATTTCAGTTTGCAATGATGCTTGATGAAATTCACTCTGAAATGGATAGTGTTTGTTCCTAATGTTTGCCTGGAGGAAGCAGACGTTGATCATGTATAATTAAAATATTGCCGGAAGAGAGGATTTGTTTCACGGAGAGAGGAGATCGGCTGAAGTAGATGAGCAAAGATCTACAGAGTCTTGTTAGCTTTGGGCTCTACAGCTGATCTGTGCTGAGGTTAAAGTCCGCATGAACCAGAAGCTGTATTGTGATGCAGTTCCCAGAGAAACGGAATATTGAATGAGAACATAGTGGGCGTGGCTTGTTTTTTCTACTGCGAGCTGATTGATGTAGTAAAGCAGGCATTTCATTCAGAAAGACAGGGAAAATGGTTTTAGGAGAGATATTACAACTTAACAGACTCCCCCTGCTCACCATTTCTGTTTGTTGTCAAAACTGACAGCTGGAGGGGTGTGGTTAAGTTTGTTAGCCATGCTCAATACCTCAAAACATCTGACCAATCAAACGCTCTCTAGTATCTAACATACCCCGCCCCCTTCTTCTTATTTGCTTTTTATTTGATGCGCTTGAGCTCAATCGCTCTCTAGCTATTGGCTGCTTTTTTTAAAATGGGAGGAGCTACTCTATGTCCCGCCGTCTCTTCATGTTTCACTTCAGATTGTCAAATATCGAAGAAAAAAAATGCCCATTTCATAGCACTTGTTATGATCATCAGCGATCAGCTTTTACAGATCGCTGAAGAACTACACATCTGCCACCTAAATGAACTACAGACCCCATCATGCACCGCACACACACACCAGTTCCATATCTCTGCCTGATTACACACACAGCTGATGCTCGTAAGGACTAATGACCAAGGCTGCATCCTAAATTTCATACTTCCATACTATATAGTTCGCTAAAATCAGTATGCGAGCTGAGTAGTATGTACGAATTCATAGAATTCGAAAAACAGTATGTGAGAACTACCCAGATAAATTACTACTTCTAGCGAGATTCTGTAATGCGCATTCGATGCACACCACGCTATATTATGATGCCCATGAGAGAATTCATGAATGGGAGTGAAGGCTAGGTCACGTGATCATGACAAAAGGGCGGATGTAGTACGCCCAACTTCCATTTATACTGCTCACATTCATACTGTACAGAACGTACTTTTCGTACGAATTAGCACTGCGACCTCAACCGAAACTTCTTAATTCAAGGCAAACTACACTGGATAACATCATCAACAAGCTTCCGTCTACCTCAACTAACATTGCAGAGTTACTGGAAACTGCATAGGAGGAATGGGACATAAAATGGAAGGACCTGTCGTTGTAACAGACAACGCGTCTAACATGACCGTAGCAGCACAGCTGGATAGGCATGTTGCATGTAAAATGTTTCGCGCATGCCATCAATTTATCTATTTGCAACCAGTTTTTTTTTTTGTGACCAGTTTCACGACTAACAGCATCGTGACGATTGAATGAATGATTAAATAACATTAGAACATTTCGTGCTTAATGTTTCTGTGGCAAACGCTGTTACCTGCAAACTCCATCCCAGCGGCTTTACAGTACATGCTTTAGTCATTTTCAAAGTGGACTTCAACCACTGGAAGTCTTTTATGTTTGCTTGCTTTAGTTTTATAAATTGTTTATTTCATTTATATGTGACTTTAGTGGCATATACGTGTTTAATAACAATATGCATTTAATACATTTCAGTGAGTTCTCTGTTCAATCACACTTTGCTGATCTAATGAATTGAAACAGATGGAAAATAAATTGAAATTGAAATTTTAATTCGTCTGCTGACTTTATCGTGTTGTCAATATATCATGACACACATTCTAATACAAACTATTGTAATATTTATTGTATCGCAATATATCTCAATATTACTGCTGTCAAAATTAGTGCGTTAACGTATGCGATTAATTTGAAATAATTAACCGTTAAAAAAATAAGCGCAATTAACGCAGTTGCAGTTTTTTTTATTTCCTGGTGTGGTGGACGTGTGTTTAAATGCAAAGAAATATGGATAAGACCAAGGAAGCACTTTTTGATGGCAAATTTCAGTATAAAACAATTAATGTCGGATCACCAGGCTCTCCAGAGTTTCATGCAATTTTGGGTGTTTAATTTTTGACTTCTGTTTTAATGGAATTTGATACCGCATGGCGAACGGAAAGAAAAACCTCCGCATTACATGACTCGGTGGTCCTTTAAGGTAATCAAAAATTGCTGTTTACATGGTAGACTCTTAATAAGAGTATTATCTTAATCATATTAAAATTGGAGTATTGGTGTCTTATGTAAATGAAGTGCCAAAAGAAGTCGAGAGCTGTCAAAGACAGTGCATTCCTCTGCCTTTCAGCATAAGCCCTCCAATGTTTCATTAAGTTTGACGTGTTTCCCCCTAAACGCAAGTGTCTGCTTCACGTTGTTGTGTCAGAATCCTTGTGAAATACGGCCTTACTTTATAACGCTTAGTTTAAGCAAATTTTATGAACACAATCATACGTGTTGAATCTGACAGGAGTCGCTCTGGCTGCCCTGTTGTGTGTGTATGTGTGTGTGTGTCTGTGTCTGTATGTGCACGCACGTGCATTTCTTAGCAACAAACCTGCCTAAACGTCGTTGTCCATAGCCACTAAATCAAAAAGTTACGAATTGCTGTGAGATTGCGTTGCACTCTCAGCATTCAAAAGAAAAGGTCCACATTGTCTCCCGGTAATGTCAGCAGACTGGACTGTTTTAGCAACTGGATGAATGTAAAGGAGGACTGAGCAAAATTGTTTTTACTTTATAATAATTGTTCTCAACTCACAGCAATACAACTTTACAATGAGTACAATTGTTTGTATTCAATACTTTATTATTATTATAATTTTCCATATCTGCAATGCCTGTATTTTGGCATTTTTTTGCAGTCCACTTAGAATCCAACTTAGAAATCTTTTTTTTTTTTTAAATTTACATTGATTGTTTTGAAATTTAAATAGCATTAACATGCCTGTGTTTTAATTTCTGTAATAAATATGGCTGTCAAGCCAGTAGTGCTGTGAACCTACACTAGTCTCACGGTTCGGTTCGGTTCGGTTACGATTATCATGCCATCGATTCGGTTCAATTCGATATTTCGGTGCATCACGGTGCATTGACGGTGCTTTCCATACACAGTTTTATATTTTCTTCACAGCAGCATTTCTTGAATTAAAATGTCTGAATATATTTATATATTATTTGTAATACAATTTTGTCATTTAATACAAACAGTCAGATATATAAACTGTAACTTTAAACAACACGAGCATTTAGCAAATAATATAAACAAATATAAATATCCAGCTCAATTTCTGATCCTTGTCTAGTTCTCTTACACCCCTTTGATTGGTCACACCCTCAAAAAAAAAAAAAAAAAAACGGTTGCGATTGGCTCTTGCGTGCTGCGTTCTTTACAGATGAGTGACACTGATAAGCGACAGGCGGCAGCGGCGATCTCACAGCTGATGTATGATAGACACGGTGGAGAAAACTGCAGACACGCGCTCGTTTCTGGATGCAAAAGTAACGCTGTAAAACAGCCGAGAAGAGAAGAGAAGCCACGCCAGCAGGTCAAATGGGCCACTGTGTACAGTATGTGTGTGAGAAAGAGAGAGAGACAGAGAGAGAGAGAGAAAGAAAAAAAAATGGAGTAGGCTACTTTCATTCTCTCGATCTCAGTGAATTAGGGGCTTTTGTTGTATATGTCAGTGATAGACTGATCCAGCAAACACACACAGTGAAATTGTGCACAGTTTATGAGTTTTTAAGTAGTTAGAGCGCTGTAAATACTCGCGATCGCCTCCCTCGCGACAGAGCGCATATGAGGTACATGACGTCAGTAATAACCGGTTATGATTATTACTGAACCGATACCGAATTGTCCGCGTCTGCATCGCAGTGCACCGAAAAAACGATTATTTTTGACACCCCTACAAGCCAGGATCCTGATGGTTTATTGTGGGTCTGTTGTTTACATGAAGATATCTGTGTTACAAGTTAAACAAAAACTCTAATAAACAATTATATTTTAAATGTAAATAGTTTTTGTTTACATTCATTTCACATTTGAATAGCCAAAATGACAAGTTTCATTCTTTTAAATGTGATTAATTGCTATTAATTTAAAAAAAGTGTGATTAATTCGTTAATTTTATTAATCGATTGACAGCACTAATATATATATATATATATATATATATATATATATATATAGTGGCATATATATATATATATATAATATATATATTGTATCGTGACCCATGTTTTGCGATATGTATCATATCGTAAGGCCCTTGCCAATGCACAGCCCTAATTACAGGTAGCAGCTCTTTCAGTAATTTTGTTGGAATTGGGTCTAACATACATGTAGCTGGTTTAGACATATTTATCTAACAAGTGTATCTAGCTCTTCCTGTTCTATGATTTTGAAGCACTGTAGATTATTTTGATTCAGTGGAATGTCTGCTGGATCTGAAGTGTAAGGCGGTGCAGAAAGTTGAACCTCTTCTGAAGCCTTCCATTGTATCACTGAACAAGTAAAATGACAGTAAAGATTCTGATTCTCTTCTGTTGATGTTTTATTCACACATTCTCTATTGAAGTTACATAAAGCGGAGTATTTTGAGATGCTCTTTTCATTTAGCCTGGAAACAAACTGTCGGCATAAACAAAGGAGAGTAATGTTGAGCAGTGTAGCTTATCTTCACCCACTCGCTGTAGACTCCTGTGACTTCTATGCTGTTTTTCACCTCTGTTGACCAGTCGCCCACCGTCTCCTGCATATTGACGAGCTCACACTGACACTGAGTTCATTTCTGGAGCTCCCAGAGGCAGTAAACAATTGAGCTGGATTATAGCGAACATTGGCATTTTTGGCATATGCATATTTTTTTGGTGTTGTCTTGTTAGATTTAGAAACTCAACAGTTAATGACTCACTGATTCAGATGATTTGTTCAAAGCAAGTCAGCAGTTTATGACTCACTGATTCAAATGATCCGTTCAAAGGGAGTCAGCAGTTAACAAATCACTGATTCAAATGATCCGTTCAAAGTGATCCAACAGTTAATGACTCATTAATACAAATGATTAGTTTAAAGCGAGTCAGCAGTTAATGACTCACTGATTAAAATGATCTGTTCAGAGTGAGTCTACACTTAATGACTCACTAATTCAAATTATCTATTCGGAGTGAGTCTACACTTAATGACTCACTGATTCAAATGATCTGTTCAGAGTGAGTCTACACTTAATGACTCACTAATTCAAATGATCTGTTCGGAGTGAGTCTACACTTAATGACTCACTGATTAAAATGATCTGTTCAGAGTGAGTCTACACTTAATGACTCACTAATTCAAATGATCTGTTCGGAGTGAGTCTACACTTAATGACTCACTAATTCAAATGATCTGTTCGGAGTGAGTCTACACTTAATGACTCACTAATTCAAATGATCTGTTCGGAGTGAGTCTACACTTAATGACTCACTAATTCAAATGATCTGTTCAGAGCAATTCTGCACTTAATGACTCACTAATTCAAATGATCTGTTCGGAGTGAGTCTACACTTAATGACTCACTAATTCAAATGATCTGTTCGGAGTGAGTCTACACATAATGACTCACTAATTTAAATGATCTGTTCAGAGCAATTCTGCACTTAATGACTCACTGATTGAAATGATCCGTTCAAATTAAGTCAGCAGTTAACCGCTCATTGATTCAAATGATCCGTTCAAAGTGATTCAGCAGTTAACGACTCATTGATATAAATGATTTGTTTAAAGCTAGTCAGCAGTTAACGACCCACTGATTCAAATGATCTGTTCAAAGTTTGTTAGCAGTTAACGACTCACTCATTTAAATGATCTGTTCAAATTGAGTAAGCTGTTAACAGCTCACTGATTCAAAAGATGTGTTAAAAGTGAGTCAGCAGATAACGACTCACTGATTCAAATGATCCGTTTAAAGTGAGTCAGCAGTTAATAGCTCACTGACTCAAAAAATTAAATTAAGGAGATCCAGCGGTTAACGACTTACTGATTCAAATGATCTCTTCAGAGTGAGTCTACACTTAAGGACACACTGATTCAAATGATCTGTTCGAAGCAAGTCTGCACTTAATGACTCACTGATTTAAATGATCTGTTCAGAGTGATTCCACAGTTAATGACTCACTGATTTAAATGATCTGTTCAGAGTGATTCCACAGTTAATGACTCACTGATTTAAATGATCTGTTCAGAGTGATTCAGCAGTTAATGACTCACTGTTTTTAATGATCTGTTCGGAGTGAGTCTGCACTTAATGACTCACTGATTTAAATGATCTGTTCAGAGTGATTCCACAGTTAATGACTCACTGATTTAAATGATCTGTTCAGAGTGATTCAGAAGTTAATGACTAACTGATTTAAATGATCTGTTCAGAGTGAGTCTGCACTTAATGACTCACTGATTTAAATGATCTGTTCAGAGTGAGTCTGCACTTAATGACTCACTGATTTAAATGATCTGTTCAGAGTGAGTCTGCACTTAATGACTCACTGATTTAAATGATCTGTTCAGAGTGAGTCTGCACTTAATGACTCACTGATTTAAATGATCTGTTCAGAGTGAGTCTGCACTTAATGACTCACTGATTTAAATGATCTGTTCAGAGTGAGTCTGCACTTAATGACTCACTGATTTAAATGATCTGTTCGGAGTGAGTCTGCACTTAATGACTCACTGATTCAAATGATCCATTCAAAGCAAGTCAGCAGTTAACGATTCATTGATTCAAATGATCTGTTTAAAGTGAGTCAGCAGTTAACGTCTCACTGATTCAAATGATCTGTTCAAAGTGAGTCAGCAGTTAACGACTCACTGATTCAATGTTATTTGAGCTTCTACTGGAGCAATGTATATTGGCTAATCTGTACTATTTTTCATTACAGTAATATCATCAACTTCTACTGTAGTTATTAATGGTATGCTGTTGAAAGTTCTGGTGCAGAATGAGCTCATCCTCAGCGTTCTAGACTGACTTCATGTCTTGTATAGTGTAGTGAAATTGCACTGCAGGTCTCCAGGTATCTGGAACTGCTGACGCTCCTGAAGTTCACGGCTCTTTTTTCTGCTGGTAATTTGACAGTCTCTGCTGTACTTTAAAGAACTTAATTGCCCAATTCTGAGTCAAAAGTACGCATTATTGTTTGTTTTGTTGGACTGGGCAAAAGATGTCAGCGCAAATTACAATGAAGCGGGTACTGAGGGAATAAAGCAAACCCATATCCAGCAGTTTTAAATTAGACACGAGAGAGAGAGAGAGAGAGAGAGAGAGAGAGGAATATCAGTGCAGTGCTGATGCAGGAAGACATCTGTGCTGCTGTTTTGCACATAATCCAAATATAAGAAGATTTAATTGTACACTCCAAAAATATTTTTACTGCTTGTTCAAACTGCCTACGTAAACTGAGCTGAAACAACACTATTTTTCATATTATTTTCATTCATTCATTCCTTTTCTTGTCGGCTTAGTCCCTTTATTAATCCGGGGTCGCCACAGCGGAATGAACCGCCAACTTATTCAGCAAGTTTTTACGCAGCAGATGCCCTTCCAGCCACAACCCATCTCTCGGGAAACATCCAAATCACACACACACACACACACACACACACACACACACACACACACACACACACACACACACACACACACACACACACACACACACACACACTCATACACTACGGACAATTTAGCCTACCCAATTCACCTGTACCGCATGTCTTTGGACTGTGGGGGAAACCGGAGTACCCGGAGGAAACCCACGCGAACGCAGGGAGAACATGCAAACTCCACACAGAAACACCAACTGAGCCGAGGATCGAACCAGCGTTAGTGCCTTATTTAACATAGGTTGCCACAGCGGAATGAACCGCCAACTATTCCAGCATATTTTTTTTACGCTGCAGATTAATGACTCACTGATTGAAATGATCCGTTCAAATTAAGTCAGCAGTTAACCGCTCATTGATTCAAATGATCCGTTCAAAGTGATTCAGCAGTTAACGACTCATTGATATAAATGATTTGTTTAAAGCTAGTCAGCAGTTAACGACCCACTGATTCAAATGATCTGTTCAAAGTTTGTTAGCAGTTAACGACTCACTCATTTAAATGATCTGTTCAAATTGAGTAAGCTGTTAACAGCTCACTGATTCAAATGATGTGTTAAAAGTGAGTCAGCAGATAACGACTCACTGATTCAAATGATCCGTTTAAAGTGAGTCAGCAGTTAACGACTCATTTATAAAAAAATATTTGTTTAAAGCGAGTTAGCAGTTAACAACCCACTGATTCAAATGATCCATTCAAAGCGAGTCAGCAGTTAATAGCTCACTGACTCAAATAATTAAATTAAGGAGATCCAGCGGAAACATCCAAATCCACACACACACACACACACACACACACACACACACACACACTCACACACACACACTACGGACAATTTAGCCTACCCAATTCACCTGTACTGCATGTCTTTGGACTGTGGGGGAAACCGGAGTACCCGGAGGAAACCCACGCGAACGCAGGGAGAACATGCAAACTCCACACAGAAACACCAACTGAGCCGAGGATCGAACCAGCGTTAGTGCCTTATTTAACATAGGTTGCCACAGGGGAATGAACCGCCAACTATTCCAGCATTTTTTTTTTACGCTGCAGATGACCTTCCAGTTGCAACCCCATATTGGGAAACTACCAAACACTCTCACATTCACACACACACTCAGACACTACAGTCAATTTAGCTCATCCATTTCCCCTCTAGCGCATGTGTTTGGACTGTGGGGGAAACCGGAGCATGTTTAGGAAACCCACGCCAGCAGGGAGAACTCGAACCAGCAACCGACTTGCTGTGAGGCCACAGTGCCTTTTTACAGTGTATAAATTGACCATTTTTATGACCATTTTTAATGTATCTGGTGCTCACTTTACATGGCCCATTCACTTTGAATGGTTGACGTCAAGCGTTGCTGAACTGAATTGTGGCGTTGCTTACTGCAAAAGTTGGGAATTTCTCAACTTTTCAATCACCAACGGAAGCGTCAGCCAATCAGATTTTATTAAATTTTATTTATCAGTTTTATTCAAATACCCCAGCTCAGACAGTAGCAGATTGCGGACTTCGTTCATTTTAGATATGTCCAACTTTAGATATGCCCTCTGTCAAGCGTTTACGCTAAAACCCTGTTTGTGAATCAGGCATAAGGCTGCATTTTTTAAAATCAAAAATCCACAGAAAATCTGAAATATTATTATGAAATCTATTTTCTGTATCACTATAGTTTAAAAATGCTATTTATTCCTATTATGCAATGCTGGATTTTCAGCATCATTACAAATCCTGCAGAAATCATCCTAATATGATGATTATTAACAACAGTTTTGTGGAACCCCCACCCCCCCACACACACACGTTTCAGACTGTACATATTGTGTAACAATATAATTGTCTTTACTTTCACTTTTGATCAATTGTTTGAGTACTTGCAAAAAATAATTATAATAATGTTTTGAAAAATTACTAAATATACTTTGAAAGGGAGCATATGAGCAATTCCAGAGCGACGGATGTGACATTTGCAGTAAAAACTCAAAACATAAATTCACATATAAAGTACATGTTAACATTATATTGACACATCTCTTTATATTTTACAAAACTACTCACCACAGAGTTATGGGATCAGAAAATGTCAATCTGTAAACATTTTTTCTATTTTAAAGTAGGGAAATAAACATGCGTTATGGATGTCACTAAAAAGTCTGTGAGTTCACAGTAAACAACATACTTTGTAGAAATTATACTGCACAACCCAAAATAAATAATGATGATCAAAAGGATGAGAGTTGCTCTCTATAGAGCAGGGGGTCACCAATCTCGGTCCTGGAGGGCCGGTGTCCCTGCAGGGTTTAGCTCCAACTTGCCTCAACACACCTGCCTGGATGTTTCAAGTATACCAAGTAAGACCTTGATTAGCTTGTTCAGGTGTGTTTGATTAGTGTTGGAGCTAAAATCTGCAAGACACCGGCCCTCCAGGAACAAGTTTGGTGATCACTGCTATAGAGCAAGCATGATTAATAAGGAAAAAGCTTGGTTATGGATGTGACATTTTTCCATTATGGATGCAACAGATATGAAATTGGCACTTGTGTGACTTTGGTAAATCAAGTATAATTGTTTAAATACATTAACAAAGACGTTTTTTAGTATTTTTACTGTACTGTAAACAACACGCACAGGCCACTTTATTAGGTACACATGTCCAACTGCTCTTTAATGCAAATTTTCTACAACCGAGGTCTGCAGGAGAGCATCTCTGAACACACAACACGTCAAACCTTGAGGCGGATGGGCTACAGCAGCAGAAGACCACACCGGGTGCCGCTCCTGTCAGCTAAGAACAGGAAACTGAGGCTACAATTCACACAGACTCACCAAAACTGGACAATAGAAGATTGGAGAAACGTTGCCTGCTCGGATAAGGCTCCATTTCTGCTGCCACATTCGGATGGTCGGGTCAGAATTTGGCATCAACAACATGAAAGCATGGATCCATCCTGCCTTGTATAACCGGTTCAGGCTGGTGGTGGTGTTGTAATAGTGTGGGGAGATTTTCTTGGCAGACTTTGGGCTCATTAGTACTAATTGAGCATCGTGTCAACACCACAGCCTACCTGAGTATTGCTGCTGAACATGTCCATCCCTTTTTGAGCACAGTGTCTCCATCTTCTGATGGCTTCTTCCAGCAGGATAACACACCATGTCATAAAGCGTGAATCATCTCAGACTGGTGTCTTAAGCAAGACAATGAGTTCACTGTACTCAAATGGCCTCCACAGTCACCAGAGCTCAATCCAATAGAGCGCCTTTAGGATGTAGTGAAACGGGAGATTCACATCATGGATGTGCAGCCGACAAATCTGCAGCAACTGTGTGATGCTATCATGTCAATATGGAGCAAAACCTCTAAAGAATATTTCCAGTAGCTTGTTGAATCTACGCCATGAAGGATTAAGGCAGTTCTGAGAGCAAAAGGGGTTCAACCCTGTACTAGTAAGGTGTACCTAATAAAGTGGCCGGTCAATATACAAGCTTACAAAAAAACTAGAAAGGTTTTTGCTATTTTCACAAAAACTTTGCATGGAATTGTTTAGAAAAAAAAATGAATAGCACGCCTAAATCAGTGATAAAATCCATCTGAATGACGGCTTTTATGTGCACTGTTTGAAATAAAGTTAAATACAGCTGTCACTTTAAATGTGTAGCTTGTTCTGTAATTCACACCCATGATCCATCAGTCTGAGCTCATTTGTGCTCACTTTAATAGCGCACTTAAAAATCATTTAGGATGAGAGAAGTGAATAAATCAGACCGTGTGCTGCTTGGGATCCCGTGTAATTGCTTTTATAGCCATCAAAGGTCACATGTCACACGACACAATGAATATAAAGGGAATATCTCAGAGACTTACGGAGAGAATGAGTATTTAGCTTTAGCGAGTGATGAATTCAGCGATGATTCCTCCTGCTGTTCCGCCACCTGTTCGGCTTTTACACCGCTTCGTGACTTTACCCACAATGCAGCAGCAGCAGCAGCCCTCCTCATCAATCCATGCTGGAAAACAAGCATCTGTAATATAAAGTGTTTACCACCCAGATCTGACTACAGAAAGAGAGAGAGAGATAAAAGACAAAAACTGGAAAGATTGTCTTTTAATTTACCTTCTGTACACTTGATTGATGTCTCTACTAAACCAAAACCATATGATCAATTTTTAAAATATTATATTAAAATATTAAATATTAATATAATACATACATGAGCAAGATCACACGAGTAGCAGTGCGATATGACTGTATATCAGCACTGGTGGGAGGCGTGCGTTGGCTGAAGGCTGCAGACTGAGAGCCTTAGTGTCCCACCAGTGACCATATACAACCACGTCGCACTGCTACGAGTGTGATATTGCGTTTTTACAACAGTTTGACGGCATAATTATGTATATAAAAAAGACAATCAAACATGGAGAGTCTCAAAAACCCTTTTGTATGAGGAACTACTTTCTTCCGCCATTCATTCACATCTGCAGCTGACGTCAGAACAGCAGAAACCGCTGCTGCGTCACCAACGTCACTTTAGAGCAAGTGTTTGAATGATTCTCTAGCGTAATGTCTAAAGTGACGACAAAACAGCTGATTTTGCTCACATTTAAAGATTATAATGCTTAAAGTGACATGAAATGCCATTAGTCTACAGAGATATCCTACAGTCTTATTTTTCTGTCGCCGTCTGTATTGTGAAGGGTGCCAGGTGTCCCAGCGTTTACCCGGAGACTTTAAGGAATGAAAAAAATGAGACAAACTATTTCGCTCTTCCTATTGGCCTTTATGCGTTTCTCCCAAGTGCTGTCGACTACATACATGCCAGTCAACGACAATGAGTAGGCAAAAGCAAAAGAAAAAGACACTCAAACATCCGTTATATTATGCGTTATATTAAGTTATATTATTGAAATAAAAGAATGATACAGCGGTAGAGCGACCATCACACACACTTCTCCTCAGAGCTCGGCATAACTGAACTGAGCTCCCATGCAGGTGTGCTTACATCTCAAAGTAAAACAACCACAGAAGAAGTCCTTTTAAAGGGGACATGACATTTATACACAATGCATATCAAACATTAAGCGACCGATACAATATCAAAATAATTAACCCCGAAAAAAGCAATGCAACCTGACTTCTATTGTGTTTGCGATAAGGAGGGACGAGGCTGAATCCAGCTTCTTTTTCACAGCTTCTTATTAACGCTATCCGGTCCACCTTTAAAACCGCGACACTTCTATTTTTCAGCTTCTTATTCATGCTCAAGAAAACACACAACATTTTTAATCTAAGCAAGGGCTTATTATGCGGTCCTGGCGCCATCTTGTGGATAGACAACGTCAACCGTCTTTGACTAATGGACACCAACGTGCTATATTATATTATAAAATATTATAAATATTTTAAATAGGCACTATCCTTATAAATAAACTGCATCGTTGCAATCTAAACAACTACATTCTCCACTAAAATAGCCTCAAAAGTACATTATGTTGTCCAACAGCAGGAATATTTGTCAAATTGTAGAGCGCCCTCTGCTTGTATGTGGGCGGATTAATACACAAAGGTGAAGATGTGTGCCTTTGTGTGCTGTTACTGGCAAAATATCTCACAGCTATCAGCCAATCAGATTCAAGAACCAGACAGAACTGTTGTATACATATGTTATTAGGCCATTTTATTAGGTACACCTAACTAGCACTTAGTTGGATCAACTGTTGCCTTCAGAACTGCTGTAATCCTTCATGGCATAGATTTAACAAGGTACTGGAAAAATTTACATAGAACTGGCTCTCGCTGGATATTTTCTCTTTTTTGGACCATTCTCGGGGGCGAAGCAGTGGCGCAGTAGGTAATGCTGTCTCTGGGTCGCTGGTTCGAGCCTCGACTCAGTTGGCATTTCTGTGTGGAGTTTGCGTGTTCTCCCTGCGTTTGCGTGGGTTTTATGCTCCGGTTTCCCCCACAGTCCAAAGACATGCATTACAGGTGAATTGGGTAGGCTAAATTGTCCGTAGTGTGTTCGTAGTGTATGAGTGTGTGTGTGAATGTGTGTGTGTGGATGTTTCCCAGAGATGGGTTGTGGCTGGAAGGGCATCCGCTGGGTAAAATCTTGCTGGATAAGTTGGTGGTTCATTCCGCTGCGGCGACTCCGGATTAATAAAGGGACTAAGCCGACAAGAAAATGAATTAATGAATGAATGGACCATTCTCTGTAAACCCAGTAGATCAGCAGTTTCTGAAATACTCAGAGCAGCCCGTCTGGCACCAACAACCATGCCATGTTTAAAGTCATTTAAATCAGCTTCCCCATTCTGATGCTCACTTTGAACGGCAGCAGATCATCTTGACCATGTCTGCATGCCTAAAAGCATTGAGTTGCTGCCATGTGATTGGCTGATTAGAAATTTGCGTTAATAGTTGGAGAGGTGTACCTAATAAAGTGGCTGGTGAGTGTGTGTGTGTGTGTGTGTGTGTGTGTGTGTATATATATATATATATATATATATATATATATATATATATATATATATATATATATATATATATATATATATATATACATTTTCATAAATAATGACATGATAAATTGATTGAAAGTTTTTATTATATAGGTAAATACTGTAATTGAAGAAATAATTAATATAGGTTTGAAGTCATACATTGTGAAACACATTGTTTTGTACAGTATACATTTACATTAAAGCTAATATCTGTT
Source organism: Danio rerio (assembly GCF_052040795.2). Taxonomy (NCBI): domain Eukaryota; kingdom Metazoa; phylum Chordata; class Actinopteri; order Cypriniformes; family Danionidae; genus Danio; species Danio rerio. The sequence continues at coordinate 4,192,272 of NC_141025.1, read as the reverse complement.
TTATCAGACATCCCTCTACATTAGAAACCTTATCAAAGAGTACACTGCAGTAAAATATGATGTGAAGGTTTGCTGTGACAGTGATGAAGTGAACGTGTTGAATTGAGTCTCCATGTTGAAATAGGAGACCATTATTCTCCAGCTTCTGGGATCTCATCCAGACGCTTCTCTCGCTCCTCAATTCTGCGCTGTACTGCCAACAGCCAATGGGATTTAATCAGACCGTGTACATTCAGCAAAAGAGGCTGTCGTTTATTAGAGCAGGTGAGAATTCAGCTTTGTGGAGGAGATTTACTGGCCGGATGTAAATGTGACAGTGGACTGTTATTCATTCACAGAGCAGATGGAAAATGTCAGTTTCAGTCATTATGTGTGTGTGTGACATTCAGTGTTGGGCACACTCCTTTAAAAGAGTGATTAGTTATAGGGTGCGTTCACATCTGGAGTTCGCTTAATTTGGTCCGGACCAAGGGTAATGAATGATACATTGTTGCATCTTCTGCCGTTTTTGGGTCGTTTTCACACCACACTGCTGGCTTTGGTCTGAACCAGTTGAAACGAACCAAAATACAGTTATTTGACAAAATCCACATCTCTCATTGGCCAGATGTTGTTGAACATATTTCCTAAACTGCTCATTGATTGGTCAGAATTCACGTGCGGGAAAATGCCAGTGAACTCCCGCAGGTAAACAAAATCTTTTACTCTGGAGGGACGACTGCGCTGGCTGATTGTATCCCTGCTTTAGACAAACTATACATTACGAAAATGAAGCGCGTCTGCGGCTGGAAAACAGTGTTTAATGCATCGCTCGTCACTTCAGGAGGAGACGTGAATTAATTTAGCTAAACTGCGACATGGTCATCTTGCGGAAATATTACCAACTGTCCATCAGGTAATGTTTTCCCCTCTCTCTCTCTCTCTCTGTTGGTAAAGCGCTGTCAACAAATATTTTTCCTCCATATCCCATAATGCACAGTGCATCGGCCTACGGCAGCTGAATTAGTCCAAAAGGCGCAGCACTTTTTGCTGTTGGACATGTTTTAGTACGGATCATACTCTCACCACAAATGAACCGCTCCAGGGTTTGTTTGAAAGCGTACCGAGACCACCTCTTCGAGCAGGTCTCGGTACGCTTATTTGGTCCGCTTTTGGTGCGCACTCGAGTACGATTGCTGCATTCTCACCTGCCCAAACGAACCGCACCAAAAGGGGAAACGAACTCTAGTGCGATTCAATCCAACTAAATAAGGCAGGTGTGAAAGCACCCTTAGTTACAAGCTACTTCTCACAAATAGTAATTGAGTTATAGCATTATAAAAGTAACTAATAACCAGGAAAAGTAACTATTGCGTTACTTTAAAGGGCACATAGTTTACCCCTTTTTTTATGATTTATTATTAATAATATGGTTCTTCTGAGTGTGCCAGTTTAGGTTCAGTTTAACACACAGTTCAGTTTTTTATTATTATAATGTGTTAAACAGTGTCATGTTGTGGGCGTGTACACAGCTCTCTGTTTTAGGGGTGTGTTGCTTCACATGAAAATTAAGGTGCGTTCGACATGAAGCTCAGCTGCAGCCGGTGATCAACGAGATTAGCTGAGCAAAGGCGGGGGCGGAGTTGAAAACGGAGCCGTCAAGCTGGACAGCTGGACACTTCGGGGCTCAAAGTTGCTGAAGTTATGATGACCGATCACATGGCGTCATCATTGTTTTTTATTCATTTTTATTTATAACAACAAAACATTTACAAATAAAACAGAATACAGTCTCTACAAACTGTAGTTTTTTTTAACAAGGGAGAATTATCAATAAAATTTATAACAAATGCATGAGAGAAATAAGGGGAAATGAGAGGTTAATATAAACATAAAAACGAACAGGTCTAGTAAATACAAAGCAATAAGCACAAATTCTAAGAGTTAAACATCAATCTTTAGGCTAATACTTCTTGTTTGAATATGCTAAAAAGGGGTTTACATATGTGTACATTTATAGATATAAAACTTTCCAATTTAAAATGCAAAACAAGGTGTTTTGATTAAGTTTTTAGAAATGAGATTATTTTGGATGATGAAAGCATTTTCAAAAAAGCACTTTAATCCAAAATGATTGTGTTGAAAAGATTGAACAAAAGGTAAAATAAGTGAGCTACAGATTTAGTTTCCCAGAAAGAGCAGGTAGCCTATAAAGGGCTAGACAGGAAATAAAATATATATTTATATTATAATAATAAAATCATTTTAGAATTATTTAATAAAATAGTTATTTAACTTAATTTGTTAAGAAAGCTTAAGGGTGGCAGGATCAATGATGATGATTATTTTATTTCAAGTCTGTAAGACTTATTTGAGTTTATATTTAGGTTATTCGCTAAAATTTATCATTTAAATAATTCATGGAGCTGAATGCAGTAAATAGTCTGTATAAAAAAGGTTGAAAATAAACCTGTGCAAACAAGCTAACCTTTATAACCAGATTATTTAACTAAAGATGATTACTGCAGTATAATATTGGTAGTCTTTAATAAGCAAGATGTGTACAGGATAGAGAGGGTGTGAAAAGTGTTTTGAAACTTTTGAATCGGAATTTGTCCAGTTATAAACCCGAAATACACGTGTTTGTTGTCATGTGGTGAACTCGGCCAATCGTGTAATATCAGTGTCATCATCAGAGCTCCTGCAGTCGCTCTTCAGAAGCTGCATGGTCTGAGTCTGCCGTCTGATCTCGGAGCGCTGTCGCGGTACTTTGATGCCACATGTGACAGTCACGTGGCGTCGGTCCAGCATCAATCCGGACAAGATTTCTAACCAGCATGCACCGCTTTAAGACAGATTTCCATCGATCTGCGCAGCGCTGCATGAAGTCGAACGCACCTTTAGTTTCTGCTTTCCGCCCAACGTAACAAGGGGGCGGACCCAAGAGCTCCCACGTTCTGTGTTTGCAACAGACAGCCAGAGTACATGTATGACTCCCACACCTAGTAGAGAGTACACAATCATTTGTGTCTTTGTATAGTTTGTATAGTCTCGGTGTACAAGTGCCGAGCTTGTACACCGAGACTAATAACCACACATACTAAATTAACTTTGACTGAGGCACCGCATGCGCCACAACACGGCACACCAGACACTCTCAGTGGCCTACAGCTAATCAATCTGGCACATTCTGGAGTGCTTTACAGGTCTAAAGACATTTATAAACGATCTTAAATAAAACAAATACGTTTATAGAGATGGTATATAAGTATATAATTTTATTCACCTGGGAAATGGAGGCCACGTGAATGGTTTGTGAGCACAATTAAGTGCACAGAGCATGCCATATCATCTGATAATTATAAAAAACATTTCCAAAATGTAACTGACTGTGCATTCATTCATTCATTTTCTTGTGAGCTTAGTCCCTTTATTAATCCGGGGTCGCCACAGCGGAATGAACCGCCAACTTACACAGCACGTTTTTACCCAGCGGATGCCCTTCCAGCTGCAACCCATCTCTGGGAAACATACACACACACTCATACACTACGGACAATTTAGCCTACCCAATTCACCTGTACCGCATGTCTTTGGACTGTGTGGGAAACCGGAGCATCCGGAGGAAACCCACGTCAACTTACTGACTGTGTAAAGCCACATAAAACAAAACAAAAATATGATGTGTATGCCGAGTTCAGCGGCTAATCAGCCGGAATCAGCTGAGGTGAAGTGACCAGCGAGACCTAGCTGTCACTTAAGTGGCCACGACCTTAATTATGCAGACTTAATATCACTTAATATCAAGGAAACGGATGAGTTCAAAAAATTCACCCCCCTCACAGTTGTCATGAAGGGTAATATTAGCTTTATGAACCACAATCGTTCTTAGTAACAGGCTATAAGCACCTTTTTTCTTCTGTAAAGTTGGCCATTCTAACAGTGGGTTCAATTGAAATTCGCTCCATATGACTAGCAGAATTTCAGTGAATTGCAGTTTCAGTTACTTCCATATTAGCTTCACGAGGGATAGCGGGAGGTTGACACTTGGTTAATACCTGTCCTACTCTACCTCTGATTGGCAAACAATGGAAATGTACACACCCACCCCAGAGAAGAGAGGTCCTGCTCATGAAAACAGATTGTGTTCGCAATTATAATAATGCGCATTTTATTGTCAGTAAGGGTAATGGTGTTGTAACAGGGTAAACAGTAATTCATTTGATAACTCGTTACTGAAAAAAGTATTGCCGTTAGTAACGCTGTTTATTTATTTACCCATCACTGGTGACTTTAAAGTATTTTTTTTTTGCTACTTGTTCAAACTACGTATTTGAAGTGAGCATAAACAACACAATACTGTAGAGTTTTTTTGTGAAACTTAATTTTTATGTTCAATCCACCTAATTTTGTTAAGTTGTGTTGGGAAAATTGTGTGGGACCCTGTATTATTACAGTGGCTTAGTTTCCTTCAACCTATTTTTATGCACATTTTGGATTATTGCATAAAAAATGCTTGATGGAAAGGCCAAGATGTGCATACATTATGAAGATGTGCATACAAAAAATGATAACCCAGGCTCAATGGAAATATGTGCCCAGGGCTATATTTTTGAGAACTGACAAATGTTTTCCCTGGGCTATGTTTTCTTGCAGTTTTTGTTTTTTACAAATCCCCTAGAGAGCGGCGTGTACATTTTTGACAATCTCAAATGCATCACTGGGGCACATTTTCTCATTTGTGCCATTTCACGCCATTCGTGCCGTTAGGATAACTTGTAATAAAATTAATGAGATTGTAATCAGCAGGAACAGACCAGGGCTGCATCCTTAATCGCCTACTACCACGCAGGTACTACATATGAGTTTAAATGTACTGCTTGACCGTAAGAAAGGTACGTTCTGTACAGTATGAATGTAATCAGTATGAATGGAACTCGGACGTACAACATTCTCCATTTTGTCATGGTCACGTTGCGTCCCTTCACTCCCCATTCATGAATTCTCTAGTGGTGCATCATGGGATAGCGTAGCGTGCATTGAATGCACTCTTCAGAATCTCGCCGGAAGTAGTAGGTCATCCAGGTACTTCTCGTATACTGTTTTTTTTCAATTTTATGAATTCCGACATATTACTCGGCTTATATACTGATTTTAGCATACTATATAGTATGGAGACATGCAATTTCAGATGCAGCCTAATTCTTACTCAAGGTTTGAAACCTCTGGTTCTTGCATGAAATAGACACAGTTGGATGTTTTAAATATTTAGGAACTTTTATTCATTCATTCATTTTCTTTTAGGCTTATTTCCTTTATTAATCAGGGGTCACCACAGCGGAATGAACCGCCAACTTATTCAGTGGATGTTTAGGAACATTTATTGACAGTAAATTGACATTTGCTGGAAATGTGGAATGCATTTTTAAAAAAAAGCAACTCAGAGATTAGATCTTATTAGGAGGTTACAACAATTTGGCGTGAGCCAAGATATTCTGGAGATGGTATACAGGAATTTGGTGGAGTTTTATCATTATTGCATGGTAAGTACTGTTGCCATTAAAAAAAAAAAAGCAAAATCTGCGTAGAGTAGGATGCGGCATGGCGGCTCAGTGGTTAGGACTGTTGCTGAGTCCCGGATGGGCCAGTTGGCATTTCTGTGTGGAGTTTGCATGTTCTCCCCGTGTTGGCATGGATTTCCTCCGGCTGCTCCGGTTTCTCTCACAGTCCAAACACATGCGCTATAGGTGAATTGAATAGACCAAATTGGCCGTAGTGTATGAGTGTGTGTGAATGTGAGAGTGTATGGGTGTTTCCCAGTGATGGGTTGTGGCCGGAAGGGCATTCACTCTGTAAAATATATGCTGGAGTAGTTGGTGGTTTGAAAAAATAGACAGGGGGGGTAATGGTTCTCACTTTAACTGTAAATGCTGCATTTGCTGACCTGCTGTATTTGTGTGTGTGTTTCAGAGAGCTGTGGTCATGTATGATGGGGCAAGGGTTTCCTCCCCTGAGGACTCTGTGAATGGCGTCCCGCTGCAGTCAGAGGTTCCAGCCATCCCCCGTCCTACCTCTGAGAAGCCGGAGGAGGAAGAGGAGCAGGGCGTCCCGTCTGAACCTGTCCTGGTGAAGAAGACTCACAGAGAAATCCTGGACCATGAGAGGAAGAGGAGGGTGGAGCTGAAATGCATGGAGCTGCAGGAGATGATGGAGGAGCAGGGGTGAGTCTCTGATACAATTGATAAACCTCCACACTATATATATATATATATATATATATATATATATATATATATATATATATACTTAAATATTATTACTTATATATAATACTTATATATATATATATATATATATATATATTGGTAGAAACCCCTGATGTTAGTCTAGGGTGTGGGGTTTGACATTTATTAAATTAAAATATATTTATATAAACAGTGAATGAGTGGAAAGACAACCAAAGTAATGCCAAAAAATGTGTGTTTTTATTTACAATCCCAAAGTGAACAACAACAACGAATTAATCAAAAATAAAGAAAAAGTAAGGCAAAAATATACTATTTACAATATGTACAATACTGAAACAAATAAAGACGGAAAAACAAGAGAGCTGGCAGAAGGGACGCGGGCGGCGCTAAAGAAATTAAAAGAACAAAACCTCAACTAAATCTAACTCCCCAGAAGCATCTAGCTAACTATGTGAAAAACAGTTTAATTAACACACGAAGATCTTCCGAGTCTTAACTATCTACTCTATCTAGCTATCCAAAAAGTACAAGGAGTGGCGCTCACCCCTAACCTAGTGTACTAGACAGCAGAGTAGTCCTATGTGTTGCGAAATGTATGTCACGTGACCTTCTTACCTGTCCGCTTCGTCCAAGCCTCGTAAACAACGATAAACTAAGAACAATGTACGAATAACGGACGGATAACGTGCACACAGAACGAGCAACAACAAAATACACAGTTAGACGGGTTATTTCTAAACGCACGCGATAAATACAAACAAGCGACAAAACAGCAAAAGAGAAAAATGCAAGCAAGAAAGAGCGAGTGGTCTGGCGCGCGCTTTTAACACGGGTGGTCTTTGCTTATTGGATGTGACGTAAGAGTGACGTAACCGGGGAGGATTGACTGACAGCTGAATGGACCAATGAACGGAACCTGAGAATACATGAGAGCAGATATGGGAGAACAGCGAGAGCGAGAGAGAGAGGGAAAAAAAACACAGAGAAACAGAGCACAAAAACACAAATACATAACAATATATATATATGTATGTAACCCACTCGCTTTCTGCGTGCTCGCTGGCCTCTAGCACCACCGCTGCTACTCTGCGTTGTGTTGAATGTGTTGTGGTGTGGTAAACAGGAGATGCAGGCAAAGAGAGGTTCGCGATCGTGACCATTTATTCGACAGAAGGGCACCTATCAGTGTTGATAACACAAACTCAGTTAAATCTCAATACAATATCTCCAAAACATTCATTAATATTAACTACTGCCACTTATACTGCAACACAATGGCTTTGCATGAGCCGTACATTCCCTTAATCACTTTATAACAACAATATAAAATAAAACAACCTTTTAACTTTTTATATAACTCTGCATTTGCTCTTTAACAATTTAGTACACAGAATATTTCAGTAAACAAAACTCTTGAGCATTAATAACAAAGATGTATTTTAGATAAGGATCCTGCTATCATGAACACGTCTTACCTATCAGTGTTGATAACTCAAACTGAGGAAATTACGGCGCACTGCGCATTTATCAACACTACGGTATGACAAGAAGCTCAAACAACACAAGAAACGTCAAAATACCTAAATAAAACAGTGTCATAGCAACATCTTTTGGACAAAACAAACACTGCGCTATATATATATATATATTAGGGGTGTGACCAGATCTCAGAGATAAAATCGTGACATGATTTCTTGTTGAGGTTAAAAGTTTGTCTTCTAGGTTGTGATGTTATTATGGAGCGTGAGGGTGAATTAGCACTGAAGATTGAAGTAGAGGTCTGCATTCAGAATAAAATGCGTCTCAGGCGCTACAATTTTTTTTTTCACGAATCCACCAGAGGTGGTCGACTGACTGACTTTCTGACTGACCAACCGACCGATTTTTTCCTATTTCTGCTGGGAATTTTGTAAAAGATCTGTGGATATAGGCAGAATGATTTTACTAAAAACTTAATATATGACATAAAACTTTTTTTTTTTAACTTTTATTTTATGTTTACTATGCAAATCCAATTCGATCCACTTATTTGGTAAACAAAGCAAGTCTCTCATATAATACATGTCATTCACTTTCTTGTCGGCTTAGTCCCTTTATTAATCCGGGGTCGCCAAAGCAGAATGAACCACCAACTTATCCAGCGAGTTTTTACGCAGCGGATGCCCTTCCAGCCGCAACCCATTTCTGGGAAACATCCACACACACATTCACACACACACTCATACACCACTGACAATTTAGCCTACCCAATTCACCTGTACCGCATCTCTTTGTACTGTTGGGGAAACCGGAGCACCCGGAGGAAACCCACGCAAACGCAGGGAGAACATGCAAACTCCACACAGAAACGCCCACTGAGCCGAGGTTCGAACCAGCGACCTTCTTGCTGTGAGGCGACAGTACTACCTACTGCACCACTGCCTCGCCTCATATAATACATGTAATGTACATAAATCATAGGAACATTTTCATATTAGTATTAATATTTCATAATAATATTAGTTAAATTAATTTAAATAAATAAAATAATGTAATAAATATAAATTGACACACATTTACACAAATAAATAGACTCAATGATGGTCTAAAAATCTGCGCACACAGATGCCGTGTGGGCCTAGTCATAACCATGCGATGAAATAGCACTTTAGATATGCTGAAAGTCATAATCGTTGTAAACACAAATCAAACTAGGACATTTTTATGCTTTGGTGTTTTAGTGCATTAACATCTGCAGAGTTTATTCAGGAAAACGTCACTGTGATATTTGGGTGAAATGTGAGGGATTGGATGGTGCCTGCGGTGTTGTGGATGTGATGGAGGATTTGGGTCCTGATCCTCCAGTCCTGACGGGTTTTTTTGAAGGGTCTCTAATTAAACAGCAGCTGCGTGACCTTCAGGCGAAATGAATGATGAAGCTGATAAAGCACACAAACACTGCTGCAGCGCACAAAAGATCAGGACAGATCGCTGCACTTCGGGATTAGAAATCTGCTTACATGCTTAAACGCGCGGTGAATGAGCCGCTGAGCAGGCCTGCGTTTCTGCCTTCACTCATTCACTTTATCAGCACTTTCAACTCATATTCCGGGTGGAAATCAGATGCTTTCAGTGCTTTTTTTCCCTTTGATTGCTCAATGCTACGGAACCCCGGACGTAGTGGAGGAAAAAAAATTGGCTGGGTGAAAAAAAAAAAAATGGGTGAAAGGAAAAAATGGGAGGAAGGAAAATATATATTTCTTAGTTTTTGCGTTCTCTCGCAAAGATGTTTTGCGTTCTCTCGCAAAAATGTTTCTCCACAAACACTTCCTGTTCACTTCTCTCACATTAACCCTCCCGTCTTTTCCGAAATTCTCCCGTATTTTACCATTCTACCCCACTTTCTTTACATTACTGTGCGTCAATCGTCGACTTTCATATGCTACCTCTGAACCAGTGAGTGCATGTATAAGCGATGACTGACCGACGCGCTCCGTACAATAAACTGATCCCAGATCAGCGTCTGTACGCGCCATTTACAAAGGAGCGGGTGTATGTTTAAACAGACAAATACACTGAATAATATGGAAACATCTCCGTCCTGCATGTTTTATTTTAAACAGCTTATTTTCTCTTAAATGAGCACAGTTTCTAAAGTAATGGACTGCTTTCATTATAGATCTGTGCATTCTTACAGAGACACCTCTGTTCAAACTAAACAAAACATGAGATTCATTTGCTGCTCACTTGTTTGATAACAGAAGTGTCCCTTTAAATGGCGCGTATAGACGCTGATCTGGGATCAGTTTATTGTACGGAGCGCGTCTGTCAGTCAGCGCATATACATGCATTTACGGGTTCAGAGTTTGCAAAGTGAAAGGCGACGATCGACGCACAGATTTAATGTAAATAAAATGGGGTAGAATGGTAAAATATGGGAGAATTTCGGCAAAAACGGGAGGGTTTACGTGAGTGAGGTGAACAGGAAGTGTTTGTGGAGAAACAGTTTTGCGAGAGAACGCAAAACATCTTTGCGAGGGAACGCAAAACTTTGCGAGAGAACGCAAAAACTTAGAAATATATATTTTCCTCCCTCCAATTTTTTTCTTTTACCCATTATTTTTTTTTCCACCCAGCCAATTTTTTTCTCCTCCACTACGTCCCTTCCGGGGTTCTGTACAATGCAGAACAACAATAAAGTTTATCATCTAATTATTCGATTTAGATTTTATTTCACTTGTCAAAAACAAAAAAGATTTTCTTACTTAGAGTTTGTGGCTTGTTTTGATCTAAATATCTAAGAAATTTTAAACCAAGAAGCAGACAGGCAAAGCTCAGTGGCGTAGCGCAAAATGCAGAGGCCCCCCTGCAGGGATCACTGACGGGGCCCCCTGATGAAGGGGGGGGGGGGTACGTCATACGTCAATTTGCATATCACTGGCGTCATCACGTTCTACCGTTTCTGTTTGTTTAACAGCCTATGGTTAATAAAGGGGTATTTATAATTGCACTACACTTTATATAAGCATGTTTATTTAACTAAATTTATTGCTGTTTGAATACAGTAAGTCATTATAGATGTGTAACGTTAGTGAATGTGCAGTAATCTCTCATATGAAATAAACTCAGACAAGTTCAGAAACTGTCACTAAAATATCTGTGATTGTAAACAAGAAAATAATAAACGCTCCAATTAAATTGTTAAAATAAAGTAGAAGTAGATTTGACTGTACAAGGGAAATACCTTCACACTGCCTGTGCTAAATCATTTGTCGTCGGTACGCAGAGGAGTGATCTGCTCTCGGGCTGCAGGTGGGAGAGGCTGCTGTACGAGGACTGACTGGGCCGCCTGTCAGTGCTGTGAGGCGGGGGAGGGGCCGGCGGCATCACACGCAGCTCGTTGAGAAGAGTAGGGACGGTACAGTATGGAAAAATGACAGTCTAAAAAAAATCTCCAATAACACAAAAAAAGTCGCTAGATTTGTCGCTAAGGCGGTCTGAAAAGTCGCTAAATCTAGTGACAAAGTCGCTAAGTTGGCAACATTGGCGGCAAGCAATCAGAATTAAGTAGTCCACCGCTTGAGAAGTGTTCAGAGAACACAGACGTGTAAACTTTGGTTCCGACCACAGTTGTTCCCAAGAGTTTGATTATTGCGTTCGCCGGTGGATTTTTAATTATTGAAAATCACGACGACGCGGGGCCTCCCCGCGGTGCGTGCCCTGCGGGCCCGTCCGCTACGCCACTGGCAAAACTGTTGTCTTGCTTTCAGAAATAATGTGTCAAAATGAAGTGAGTTTTCCTCAAAACAAGCTGAAACCAGTTGTGTAAATGCACTCAAAAAATATGTTTGCTGTTTATTCACCACCGCAAATATGAATGTGTGTCTTTAATGTTTGCAGGTCAGTCAATTTCTGAGGGCGTACTCACACAATGCTTTACGAACTGTGCCCAGGCCCGTTTCCCAGATTGTTTGAGAAGTGTGAGTGCTCTGAATCGGGCTCAGGTTCGGTTGACCGGCCCTGGCCCGGTTGGAAGAGATGTGCTAGAGCGAGGTTTACTTGTGCTCAGGCGCGGTACACTTGTAGTGTGAGTGCAAAGCGCTCCTGAGCCCAAACCTGAAGACATGATGTGACTTTTGCGGGACATTTTCATGTGGATTTATTAATCTTTCTTACTGTTTAATGAACAGAAACTGTTGTAGTCAATTAAAGACGGAAACCCCTCACTGCACCACAGCTGCACCTTCAGCAAACCTCCTGATTCCTGCAGCACGAGGACTCTATGAGCGTTTATGAGCGTCAAAAGTGGCTGATCTGTTCAGTAAATATTTGACTGTGTGTCACCGCATCTCAAACGACTAACATGATATAACTAAAGAAATCTCCACTGTGCTGAGCGAGAGCGTTTCTTAATCAAAACAGTGCATCATCGATGACGTAAGCGTGCTCAGGCTTGAATGCAATGTGAGTGTGGGCCATTGGGGGGAGACGGGACAAGTGTGATTCGGCCCTGTTCAAGGCAGCTGTACTTCCTAAATTTTTCTATGTCACACACAGAGGTTTGGCCTGCTTTGAATCGGAGCTACTCTGAGGCCCCATTTACACTAGTGCGTTTTAGTTTTAAAACGACGTTTTAGATGAAAAACTATCCGCGTCCTCACTAGCGTTTCACCTAGCGTCTCTGAACATATCTCCGTCCACACTAGGCCACCAAAAACGTATATCACATGACCATTCGCGCACTCTGGGCATGCATAAACAGAAAGCATGCGTCTCGCTCAGCATGTGGTTATTGTTAGTCAACAAACATTGGTTGAACAATGAACGCGATGGCAAAGAAAGCAAGAGAGGTATTTTTGTGGACAGACGACGAGGTCGAGTTGTTACTAAACGTAACAAATGAAAAACTGCACAATGGCGCCTAAAACAGACAATAGTGCAAACAACGCTCCCATTTCTGTGTCCATGTTGTTGTTTTCAGTGAAGGCTGGTCTGCTGTCTTCCGGTAGCGTTAAAGCCATGTGTTATAGTCATGTGATAGGGGCTTGACGAATAAGGGAGGGATACGCAATGACACAAAAGCTCCAATCAGGTAGCGAATCTCAGCAGCCCCGCCTCCGTTTTCAGATGTCTCCGTTTTCCCTTATCCACACTGAGACGGAGCAGCTGCGTTTCAGAATGAAAAAGGCCTCTCCAGCGTTTCCAAAATGCTCCGTTTTCGGCGCTTGAAAACTCCGGCGTAGTGTGGACGGATGGCGGAACCGTAGCAAAACGTATGCGTTTTAAAACGAAAACGCATTAGTGTAAACAGGGCCTGAGTAAACAAATGTGCCAGGCTCACAGGTAATAGGTGGTTTGCACAACAAACACAGGAGAATCGAGCTGAAGAAGTGTGAAATTATCAGCAGTGGTGAATAACACCTCTGGAGTTGCACCAGAAATTTTAAAAAATCAGTAATTCACTGAGCTAAAACACCATTCTTGAGCTTTTTGGGGTATCAATCCACTTAAGTATGTAAACTTAAGTATTTTTTAATTTAATTCCTTCATGTTATCCCAAAACAAATTAGTTGTGTTGAACCCAACATTTTATAAAGTGTAGGATAATCTTATTTCTAAGTAAAAAAGAGATTATTTTGCTCGCCCATTGGTAGCATACCTTACCCCCATGCTAAACATACTGCGGGTAAAACTCACTTCATTTCTGAAAACAAGACAATATTTTTCGCTAGTCTAAAAAATTCTTCCCGATTTAAGAATTTTTAGATATTTGGACTAAAAGGAAGACAAAAACTCTCATTCATTCATTTTCTGCCGCTTTTCCGGGGCCGGGTAGCGGGGGCAGTAGTCTTAAAAGAGAACCCCAGACTTCCCTATCCCTAGACACTTCCTCCAGCTCCTCTAGGGGGATCCCGAGGCATTCCCAGGCCAGCCGGGAGACATAGTCCCTCCAGCGTGTCCTGGGTCTTCCCCGAGGCCTCCTCCCGGTGGGACATGCCTGGAACACCTCCCTAGGTAGGCGTCCAGGAGGCATCCGAAACAGCGTCACCTCAGCTGACTTCGCTCATTGTGGAGGAGCAGCGGCTCTACTCCAAGCTCTTCCCGGGTGTCAGAGCTCCTCACCCTATCCATAAGAGTGCGCCCTGCCACCCTGTGAAGGAAACTCATTTCAGCCGCTTGTATCTGAGATCTTGTCCTTTCGGTCATGACCCAAAGCTCATGACCATAGGTGAGAGTAGGAGCATAGATTGCCTTTCGGCCCAGCTCTTTCTTCACCACAACGGACCGGTACATCGACCGCATTAGAGAGACAAAAACTCTGAGTAAGAAAATAATATTTTGCAGTGCTCAGCTTTATTTCAATGCAGATTCGTTTCTTTATTTAAATTTTCATTTCACGTTTCATTTCATCATACACCCGGTGCAATAAAGGTGCAGGCGTGTTTGGCCCAATTTGTTGCTGTTTTTAGACCAGTGCAACTTTAATTTTTCTAGTTTTGCGCCACGTTGTTTAAATAAATCCATTTGCACCTCTTTATAGACTCATAGGTGTGCTGGTCTATAAAGGAGGTGTGTTAAGGCGCATTGCTGGCGCTTTGCTATTTTGAGGAACTGAAATAGACCGCGCCATTGACCAACTGAAAGCTGCTCTAAAGTCCAGCTCAGAGCGCGTTAGTTATGCGCCTATGCAGGTCCAAACGCTTACACATTGCTTAATACACACAGGATGAACAGCAAAACACAAATATCTTTACAGATTAAAGGATTAAAATGATACAGAAATTATTATTTTCTACATAAATATAAAAACCAATGCCTTGTTTACCTCGGGGGGAGCTTTTTCAGTTTATTCATATCGATCTGCATCTGTATAATGTTATTAATATTAGCAGTATTATTTATGATGTGCATATTTAGATTTGTTTTAATAAACACAAGTGTAGACTTGTCCACCTGTGGGATTTTGAAGACGTCTGCATCACCATATGGGGCAGAAGAGCAGGACGCTTGTTTGGATATAACTCAGTTTTCTGACCACACTTCATTAATATTGTTCATTTTTTCCTTTGCTGGAGATTAGAACTGAATTTAGAAATAGTTTTAAATAATCTTTGTGCTTAACAAACTAAATAAATATGTGGGCTAATGGATGTCTTTAGTGGAGAGCGTACAACAACGTTTCCCCACTCCACCAAAGTAAAGGAGTAAAGAGTAAAAGTAAAGTAAAGAGGCTGAATGGAGGAGGCTCGTTCTTTATCCTCGCGCTGCAGATGCTCTGTTTAACTGTTTTCTCGCTAGTGAAGTCCGCCAGGTAAAAAGCAAATGCACCATGGTGCACCAAACTGACTCTTAAAGGGAATCTGAGATGAGGCTCTGATTGGTTATGCAGGTTATGCTCAAAACACACCTATAACCAGGGCCAGAGGGAATCTGCGGACGTCTTTAGCTATTTTTGTGGAGAATTTTGGTATAAATCTGTGGACTTTGCGGAATTATTTTGGGAGTATCATCACTAAAATCTTTATTTATATATATGTATATATATATAATATCCTTAATATATAATATATATATTTTTAACTTTTATTTAATGTCTAAAATGCAAATCCAATTACATTCAAGTTATTTGTTAAACAAAGCAAGTCTCTCATATAATACATCTATTAAAAGACAGAAAATACCACTTTACAAACTGCATTGTATATAAATCAGATAAGCATGTTCACATTAGTCAATAATATTACTGTAATTAATTCAAAAACTGATTAAATATCGATGTACACACATTTATAAATAATAAATTTAGTAAATAAACAGATTTATTAATGATGGGCTAAAAATCTGCGGAACTCTGTGCGCTCAGATTCCTTGTGAGCCTACCCATAACTCATGAGGAGAATAGGCACAACCCTGTTTGACCATGTGCTATAATTTGCCGGACAGTGGCCTTCTCAGTTTAATTTAAGACGAATGTCGAACAGAATTCTCCAGTTTGTGATCCGCCATCTGTCTGTTTGACATCACATGCATGAAGCCTGTGTCTTTACATTCTCTGATTAGTGTAGATGGACTGATCCTCGTTAGGAGTTCTGGGTAATAATTGCTGGATTAATGAGGATGTTGTGGGGCAGAATGTTGGAGATGGAGGAGGTGTGGATCAGCCATCTGGAGCACACACACACCAGTACACACACACATGCATGCATTTACACAAGCATATTCACATTCACAAATGCACAGACACACACACACACATTCACAGTCGCACAAATACACGTACACACACATACACAAACACACACCCATGCGCATAGTCAAACATACACAAACGCACATACACACAGACACGCATAAATGCAAACACGCACACACAGGCACAAATGCAAATACACATATTTACACACCCATACATGAATGCAAACAAACACACACACACACACCACATGTACAGATTAACACACACAAACACACATGCAGTCACACATACACAACCACACATAAACACACAGACACACATGAATGCAAGCATACACACACATGCACGCACACAAACACGCACAAATGCACAGACACATTTGCACACACACACACACACACACACACACATAAATGCGAACATACACACACACACACACACACACACACACACACATGCAGACAAACATTTACACACACACACACACACACACACACACAAACACACACACATGAATGCAAACACACACACACACACACACACATCACATGCACAGATAAACACACACGCAGTCACACATACACAAAACACACAAACACACACACACACACACACACACACACATATGAATGCAAACATACACACACACACACACACACACACACACACATGAATGCAAACATACACACACACACACACACGCACAAATGCACAGACACACATTTACAAAAACACACACACACACATGCACACACACACACACACACACATGAATGCAAACATACACACACACAAACACACACACACACATGAATGCAAACATACACACACACACACACACACACACACACACATATGAATGCAAACATACACACATGTACACACACACACGCACAAATGCACAGACACACATTTACAAAAACACACACACATGAATGCAAACATACACACACACACACACACAAATGCACACACACACACACACACACACACATATGAATGCAAACATACACACACACACACACACACACACACATATGAATGCAAACATACACACATGTACACACACACACGCACAAATGCACAGACACACATTTACAAAAACACACACACATGAATGCAAACATACACACACACACACACAAATGCACACACACACACATTTTTTTCTCTTATGGGGACTTCCTTTTTCTTATGGGAACCAAAACAAATGCCCCCATGAGGTCAAAATTTTCTGGTATTACTATACTTATGGGGACATTGAGTCCCTACAGCATGAGGAATACAAAGTACGCACACACAATTACACACACTTACGCACACACACTGCGTGATGAGTAATTGCTCTGTGCTTTGGTGATGTTGGCTCTCCATATGTTCCTCTCAGTGTGAGCAGCAGCAGACGGTGTGTGTGTGTGTGTGTGTGTGTGTGCAGCTCTATGATAGTCAGTCGTTTGCTGAAGGTCTGCTTGTTTCAGTGTTAAACATGCTCCACATCCTCAGCTTATCTCTGTTTATACAACAAAACCTCCAAATGTCACACACTCAGAGCTCCGTTCAGACAAATATCAACACTCTGTCATCATTTACTCACCACTGACTTTTATTCACACCAATATAACAATGCAGTCGAGACTCCAAACAGCTCTCTTGCATACAGTTACTAAAACAGAGGTATATAACGCGGTGATGTCAATCCTTTATTGTTGTCTTCGAGTCTCATTTGCATTTTTGCATGTGGAACATGACTATAGAACAGGGGTGTCCAAACTTTTTGGGCCGAGGGCCAGATACAAAAACAAAAACAGTGTCCCGGGCCAATTTTTACATACATCAAACAAACACGTGCATATATATATATATATATATATATATATATATATATATAAATATATATAAATATATATATATATATATATATATATATATATATATATATATATATATATATATATATATATATATATATATATATATATACAATATATATATATAATTATTTTTCTATTGGCAGATTATTTTGCTTGTATTGAGGAAAAATCTCACTTAATTTTGGCATATTATTTCCAAAAGCAAGCCAATATTATTTACTTGTCTAGAAAATGTTTCTTGGTTTAAGAATTATGAGATTTTTAGACTTGAAACAAAACAAAAAATAAACTAACTAAAAAGTAAGAAAGGCATTTTATGCAGTGCAGATGTTTATAGATGAATTTTTGCAGTATTTTTAATTACGCACATTCTGTAATGTGAATTGGAACGCTGACAAAGAAGTGCAGATCCAAATGCAGGATTTCTTGAACAGAGAATGGTCAGGCAAGCAACGCTCAACATGGGGGCAAACAGAGGGATACAGGCAAGTGCAGAGTCGTGGTCAATACACAGGCGAATGATCAGTACAGGCTGGCAGCAGGCAATGTAAACAAACAAACAAACAAGGCGAGGGTTAAAACACGGCAAAGCAAGGCAAGAGAAAACACGCAATGTTCACAAAGACAGTATAATGACTCAGCACTGATGTGTGTGTGTTCTGTATAAATATTAAGGGTGTCATGATCCTCCAAATCCTCGATTCGATTACATTTTCGATTCTAAAAACACGATTCGATTTGATTTTCGATTATGAATAATTAATTGATTAATGATTATTGACTACCGTTTAAACTACCTGACCTGCATGGTCTTTGTTTTACCCATAAACAAATCATACAGTAAATGAATAAAGGCAAGATACACACATAATTACCACCTGTCAATCACTTTTTCTGCGGGACTCGTGAATAGGCAGTGATCTGTGTCGTTATAATGGCGTCGGTAAAAAAGACGCACGACCAACAGGAACCAGCCAACAGTATCTGAGGTGTTCGCTAAAATGACTAAGTACAAGTGAGTGAAAGATTGAAGCAGTCCTCTGACTGCCTGGACCTGCTGTCTCGAGCCCATGGCTGTGTGTGTGCGTCTGTGTCTGTGTGGTCACGTGATGAGCATTTTCAGAGGTAGAGAGGAAGGAGGGCTGCTCAGAAATGCTACACGCCACTGTGGATGTCAAATCGTTGTCGTTCTAAAATGCCATTTAAAAACAAAGACAGTGTAAACAGGGTCTGAGTGTGTACTTTTCGCGAGTGGATTTGCAAAGGGGGCGGGCGGAGGATCGCGATGCCGGTGTTGTCCATCATCGGACGAACCGTACGTAATACGTACATAGCAGAGCTTGCAAAACTGTGGGTTTTTTTTGTCGACAACACGAACGTTGTCAACATAACTTACTGGAAATCCAAAATGCTTCCACACCGGCGACTTCATTGAAAGAGGAGAGGGTTTAAGCTCTGTCGACGGGTCTCCTGCTTCTGCAGTTTAACAAGCACTTCAACAAGCCTGTTTTTTCCCCGCTTGGCAAGCCAAGCTGACGTGACATGGGGGCGTGGCAGCATTGACGATTCTATTTTTTAATTAGATAATCGAAATTGAGCATAAATTTTGATCGATTTCAATTTAAAATCGAAATCGTGACACCCCTAATAAATATTCCTGGTAATCTGTTCATGAGCAGCTCTCAGCCGTGAGTGTGTGTAATCTACCGAATGAGGAACAGGTGCGAGTAAGCGGTGCATGACTGGAACTTGAAGTCCATATACTGGCCGATTTGTAGTCCTTTAACGATCTGCGTGTTTATCTGCCAGGATTAGGTTGCTGGTGATGGTGAAACGTACGTTTGTTTGTTTGTTTTTTATTGTTTTGCACAGCCCTCTAGTCAACATCTGTTGTTTTTAAATGTGCTTTATAACTAACTAACTAACTAACTAACTAGATGGAGATTGACTTCATATCACCAGTATGAAAGTAGAAATGAGAAAGTGTGAATGTTCCTGCAGCGTTTGAACTTCATGTTGAGCACACATGCTCTGTTCTGCTGCTATTTTAAGCCACTGGACTTGAAATTTTGCACCTGTCGGATGATAAAACAGGTGAAAAAAAAAAATCCAGCAGTGGTTGGTCTGGTCGTGTGGCATTTTCACCCCAGCAGGAACCAATTAGTGGAGTGTAACTGTTGGAGCGGCTCTGGTTAATAACCGCTCCAGTGCCATTGACAGCCCATCTGCCCCCACCTACATTTCCAGCCGGACAGATGGAGACGAGGATGAGGCTTCATGGATAATTCACACATTCCCTGGAGAAGCGTGTGGAGACTCAGGTCAATGCATGGAGAGACAGACTCCAGTAAGGAAAGATGCACTTCATTGTGTAACTGGATTCCCCTCATAAATATTCATGAGAGCTCCACAACTGAAGATTTTATTGGACGCTGGCAGTTCACCTCACTATAACTCATGCTGCACTATTAGAAATATCCGTATATTAATAGTTTGATATTTTTTGTGATTCAGGTTTTTATTTTTCCCATTTATTTATGGTTTTGAGTTGCATTATGGGATCTTGAGCTTTCTTCCAGCAACTTTTAATCTTGAAAAGTTCAAAAAAGTGACTTTTATGAACATGTTTAATAGTTTGCAGTGCTATATTGTCTATGTTGGTGTCATATGTTACACTACAAACACCTTGCAATAAGCTGCCAGTGCATTTTCTGTTATTTTACACACTTATTTCTCTAGATATTATTTTTTATACATTATATTATTGTTTTAAACGACTAAAATGTCAATAAAAGTCATTTTGTTAAGCTGTAGAGTTGAATTTTCAACATCAAAAGTCGACAAAGCAAAGATCAACATCCCATAATGCAATTCACAACCAAAAATTCATGTTCATTAACAGATATTTACAGTACATTCAACACTTACCTGACCTTTATTTTTGGCAAACTTGCTTCTGAAAGTATTTTTCCATAGCAAAGTTGTTTCAGAGATTTAATAAAGCAGCAGAATTTGTATTTTTTTTGTCTTTTACATTTGATGCACTTGGCAGACACTTTTATCCAAAGCAGCTTTATTTAATTTTAGTCTTGCTTTTCCTTGGAATCGAACCTACTGTGCAACCTTAATATTTTAACACCGCAGTACATTAATTTGAGCTATGGGAATATTAAATAATATTTTTGTCTTGACAACATCATTCATTCATTTTCCTTCAGCTTAGTCACCTTATTTAATCGGGGGTTTTATCCAGCATTACACAGCAGATACCCTTTGAGCTGCAACCCAGTACTGGGAAGCACCCATGCACTTTCAAACACACACTCATACACTACGGCCAATTTAGTTTATTTAATTCACCTATATCGCATGTGTTTGGACTGTGGGGGAAACCGGAGCACCTTGATGAAACCCACGCCAACACGAGGAGAACATGCAAACTCCACACAGAAACGCTAACTGACCCAGCAAGGATCTGAACTAGCAATCTTCTTGTTGTGAGGCCACAGTGCTAATCACTGAGCCACCGTGTTCCCCCAACATCATTCAAGACAAGTTCTCTGAACAGACATTCTATTAATGTTTACATTACACCACCACCAGCCTGAACTGATGAGACAAGGCAGGATGGATCCATGTTTTCATTGTGTTGACGTCAAATTCTGACCCGACCATCCGAATGTGTCAGCAGAAATGGAGACTCATCAGAGCAGGCAACGTTTCTCCAATCTTCTATTGTCCAGTTTTGGTGAGCCTGTGTGAATTGTAGCCTCAGTTTCCTGTTCTTAGCTGACAGGAGCGGCACCCGGTGTGGTCTTCTGCTGCTGTAGCCCATCCGCCTCAAGGTTGGCCGTGTTGTGTGTTCAGAGCAAGCGGCAACCTCCCGCTCTCCCTCAGGAAGCCAATACGGAAGTAACTAAAACTGCAATTCATCCGAAATTCCGCTATTCCTGGCCGCTCCTGGCTCCAAAACAGAGCAAATTTCAATTGAGCCCACTGTTAGAATGAACAACTTTACAGCAGAAAAAAAGGTGTTTACAGCCTGCTACAGAAAAAGATTTTGGTTAATACAGGTAATATTACCCTTCATGACAACTGTGAGGGGGGTGAATTTTTTATAACTCATCCGTTTCCTTTATATTAAGTTATATTAAGTTTACATAATTAAGGGCGTGGCCACTTGATTGACAGCTAGGTCTCGTTGGTCGCCGTCCTGTCACCTCAGCTGAATCCTGCAGATTAGCCACTGAACTCGGCATATTTATCGTATTTCTGTGTTGTTTTATGTGGCTTTACACAGTCAACTGCCTTTTGGACTTGTTTCCCACAATTATTAGATGGCATGGCATGCTGAGTGCACTTAATCGTGCTCACAAATCATTCACGTGGCCTCCGTTTCCCATGTGAGTAAAGTTATATACTTATATACCATCTCTGTACATGTATTTGCTTTATTTAAGATCATTTATCGTTTATATTTATATTTAGCGCTGTAATGCACTGCAGAATCTGTCAGATTGATCAGCTGTAGGCTCTAGATCAGTCATCTGAAGCGTTGTCATACAGTGTTATGCTGGAGTTCATTAATAGTCTTACAGTAACTAACACAGACTATATCTTCATTGTTTGTAAGTAATTCGCGTTTTTCTCCTGTTGAAAAACGTCATAAGAACAATGTTTAGTGGCTCAATGTGTTACAGCAGTGTTTTTAAAAGACTAAACACTTTATTGATATAGTGTACAGCCAAGCACAAGTGTTCAGAACACAAACGAGTCACAGGTAATGAAGTATTAAGCGTTCTCCCAAAGTAAAGTGTGTCTGAACCAGGTCCAAGCTAAATGCTAGCAGGTGTCTGTAGCTCCGCTCACTCTCCGCCTCTTTGCCCTTGTTTGATATCCCGCCGTGGGTGTGATGACGTGTGACCAAAATGGCGACGGTTGGCCGCGCCTACTTGTGGCTTCTTTTGCGCTCTTCAGAAACCTATAGGTGACGTCACGGATACTGCGTCCATATATTTTACAGTCTATGGTTCAGAGATGCTCTTCTGCAGAGCTCGGTTGTATCGAGTGCTTATTTGAGTTACTGTTGCCTTTCTATCAGCTGGAACCAGTCTGGCCATTCTCCTCTGACCTCTGGCATCAACAAAGCATTTGCGCCCACAGAACTGCCGCTCACTGGATATTTGCTTTGTTTTGGACCATTCTCTGTAAACCCTAGAGACGGTTGTGCATGAAAATCCCAGTAGATCAGCAGTTTCTGAAATACTCAGAGAAGTCCATCTGGCACTAACAACCATGCCACGTTCAAAGTCACTTAACTTCCCTTTCTTCCCCATTCTGATGCTCGCTTTAAACTGCAGCAGATCGTCTTGACCATGTCTACATGCCTAAATGCATTGAGCTGCTGCCATGTGATTGGCTGATTAGAAATTTGCGTTGGACAGGTGTACCTAATAAAGCGGCCGGTGAGTGAATATATATTTGAAAGGACTAAATAATACCTAGCTTGGTAGCTACTTAGTGGTTCAGGTTAGCAATGAATAAATTCGTATTTTGGTCTAATTATACGCTGTGAAACTGTGAAGTAAATGCAGAAATTGACCAGTTGTCTGTGAAATTTGCACATCAATATGACAGCAGCACTGATCAATAAGGTGCTTCTGCAGTTTGGTGGGTTTGGTCCTCTGTCATCCATCTCTATGTTCTCTGCACTGAAGCGAGCGTGGGGGAGTATATGAGCTATTAAACCAGGTTAATCACTGCTATCGATTCACTGTTAAACAAAACAGACAGAAGGTGCATTAATGTCTCAGGAGGCTTCTGCTAATGATGGCCACTCTGCTTGTGTCATTATTATCTAATTGCCTCAATAAGGCCTTATCCATTGTGGCCAAGATGTAGGAGGGTGTGTGTGTGTGTCGGAATGGATTTGAAAAAGCTGCATTATCTCCAGCCCCTCCAGCAGAAGCTTTTACAGCAGAAAGTTTGTCTTCTCGTGCTCTTCTTCTTCATCCTCCACTGCTGTGTGCAGATGCTGATAAAGCCTGCTATTGTCATCCATACATTACCAGCTCAACTGAGCCACAATGGTTGCCCTGGTCACAGCGGTCGACTTTACCCAGGCAGAAGGTGCAGGTTTCCTGTGTTTACCTCCTTCACATGACTTACACTAGAGCAGCACACTTCAACACAAACACCATACACTGCATTTACATCGGTACAGAGGAGAACTGGTCGTGCACTGCTGAGCTTGTTTTTTTTTTCTTCACTTTCGTCAATCGGTTAAGTGTGTTCCTTGGCACTGGTGAACTTGTATTGTTAGTTTTGCTCTTCGGTGTTTGGGCTTTTCAGCATTGACATTTACATTAGAGGCGAGGCAGTGGCGCAGTAGGTAGTGCTGTCGCCTCACAGCAAGAAGGTCGCTGGGTCGAACCTCGGCTCAGTTAGCGTTTCTGTGTGGAGTTTGCATGTTCTCCCTGCGTTCGCGTGGGTTTCCTCCGGGTGCTCCGGTTTCCCCCACAGTCTAAAGACATGCGCTACAGGTGAATTGGGTAGGCTAAATTGTCCGTAGTGTATGAGTGTGTGTGTGAATGTGTGTGTGGATGTTTCCCAGAGATGGGTTGCAGCTGGAGGAGCATCCGCTGCGTAAAAACTTGCTGGATAAGTTGGCGGGTCATTCCACTGTGGCGACCCCGTATTAATAAAGGGACTAAGCCGACAAGAAAATAAATGAATGAATGAATTTACATTAGACTGAACCAAAGACTATAGAATTCACAAGACATGTCACTCGTATAGTTTTAGAATGAGGAATGGTGTAACGGTCGATATGAAGCCCCACCTGCTAGTACAAGAGCCAATCATCAATTGCTAAAGACTGACGATTCTGCGGAGAAGGGGATCAGACCAGACGCATGCTTTTAAGACAGTTTCTGCAGCTTCATTACAAGTTTATTATAGTTAACAAAAACGAATGACAAAACAAAAACTAAAATGTCAAATAATTGTCGTTAACTGAAATAAAAACAAAATAATATAAAAATATTAAATATTTTAAATATTTTAAATATAAAATAAAAACGAGAGAGTTTTTTTTAAAAAAAAACTAGAACTAACTGAAACTGTATTTTGTACACTCAAAACTAACTGAAACTATCTAAAATTATAGCAAAAACCTCCTTCGTTTTGGTCTTTTCGTCTTCGTATTTAATACATAATCTTACCGTAAGCCTTTTAGAAGTAAATCTAATTCGCGCTCAGAGTCTGTAATCTTGCCAGGATCTTGCTGGTTTATTGTGGGTTTGTTGTTTACATGAAGACATCTGTGTTACAAGTTAAACAAAAATTCTAATAAGCAATTATATTTTGAATTTAAATAGTTTTTGTCTTGCGTTTACACTAATTTTACATTTATATAGCCACAATTACAAGTTTCAGTCTTTTAAATGTGATCAATCGCGATTAATTAAAAAAAAAAAGTGTGATTAATTTGTATTTTTTTTTATCGATTGACAGCACTACTTTATTTATTCATTCATTTTCTTGTCGGCTTAGTCCCTTTATTAATCTGGGGTCACCACAGCGGAATGAACCGCCAACTTATCCAGCAAGTTTTTTACGCAGCGGATGCCCTTCCAGCCGCAAAACATCTCTGGGAAACATTCGCACACACACGCATACACTACGGACAATTTAGCCTACCCAATGCACCTGTACTGCATGTCTTTGGACTGTGGGGGAAACCGGAGCACCCGGAGGAAACCCACGCGAACGCAGGGAGAACATGCAAACTCCACACAGAAACGCCAACTGAGTCGAGGTTCGAACCAGCGACCCAGCGACCTTCTTGCTGTGAGGCGAAAGCACTACCTACTGCGCCACTGCCTCGCCCTACTTTATTTATTTATTTATTTATTTATTTATTTATATATTTAAAATTTTAGTGCAGTATGTCCATCAGGTTTTGGAACAGAATTTGAAATCTGTTTTTTTTTACACAGCAAGGCTTCAGATATTATCGTTGTTTCAGTGTTCTGACTGCCAACTCACCTTTACCACCCACAGTCTTCTGGCATCATGACACTGGGGGAATATAAGGAGAGTTCCTGTGCTCCAGCGCCTCCTGCAGGCAGCACTGAGAACAAACGTCACGCAGTTCAAACAAACATGCCAAACCATTTCATAATTTAGATTTCCTGAACTCTTCAGGTCTTCGGTGTGGGATTTTGTTGACCTGTGAGAATCACTGCAGACCTGAAAGATTTCTCACTGATGTTTGATGGTGGAGACTGACCCGAGCTGAACTGAGCGTCCTCTATTGCTCTGCAGGTATCCTGAAGAAGACATCCGGCAGAAGGTGGAGACGTTTCGCCAGATGCTGATGGAGAAGGAGGGAGTGATCACTAGAGAGGGATTCAACCCACGACCACCGTGAGTCCCATTTCACACACACACACACACACACACACACACACACACACACACACACACACACACACACACACACACACACACACACACGATGTTTGTCAGAAAGTGAGCTCACATAGATCCACTCTGATCTTATTTTAGGAAGTGTATTGAATAAAGTGTGTGTTTCCTGTGGAGACGGTATCATGTAACGTTTCTATGTGACGCTTTATTACTGTGATTAATGCTGATGCAGACCAGCACTGGCAGGATTCGCCCATGCTCTGAGTCTATAACCTGCTTTTAATAGGTACTAAAAATGAACCGCCAACTATTCCAGCATATGTTTTACACAGCAGATGCCCTTCCAGCCGCAACCCAGTACTGGGAAACACCCATAGACTGTCATTCACACACACACTCATACATTACAGCCAGTTTAGTTCATCAATTCCCCAATAGCGCATGTGTTTGGACTGTGAGGGAAACCGGAGCACCCGGAGGAAACCCACACGAACACTGGGAGAACATGCAAACTCCACAAAGAAATGACAGCTGGCCCAGGTGGGACTCGAACCAGCAAGCTTCTTGCTGTAAGGCCACAGTGCTGACCAAAGAGTTACCATGCCGCCCAGTCGCACTTTCATTTTGCAAATATTTATGTATTTACTAACATACCTGCCAACACTCCTGTTTCTCCCGGGAGTCTCCTGTAGTTCAGACCCATCTCCTGGATTGTTCTGTTCTTATTGAATTTGAATTTATTGAATGGGATAGCCCCTTTGAGATGAATCATCTGATTTTCAAAGGGGATCCCTAAAAAATTCACAAATCAAACAGAGTACAACACATCATAAAGTACATACACTTGACAAGACAAAAAAACAAACAAACAAACAAGCAAGCAGCACACTCCACCTGAAACACTTCCCACAATCTGAAGCCTAAATAAGCAACAGCATATAATCAAAAGCTCTCTTGTGGGCTGTTGTATTTGAGTTTGAGGATGGGTAGATGGTTGTGGTAGATGATAGTGTTCATGTGTCCTCTAAATACAGGTTTCAAAAAATGTATGTCTTGAGTTTTTATTATACAATATTTATCCTGTTGATTTTGAATCTTGCACCTAACAAATACCCTCATTTAGAAAAAAGCTAAAACTAATACTGAAACTAATAAAACTAAACTAAAACTAAATCATTTCAAAATATAGAAACTAATAAACACTAGTAAATCTGCCTCTAAAACTAATTAAAACTGACTGAATTTGAAAACAAAAAGGCAAAACAAAATAGAAACTAAAACTGATGAAAAATCCAATACTATTATGACCAGAGGTGGGTAGAGTATCCAAAATCTGTACTCAAGTAAGAGTACAAGTAACTGCCGAAAATTTTACTTAAGTAAAAGTAAAAATCTTAAAATTTACTCGAGTACGAGTAAAAAAGTACCTTATGAAAAAATTACTCAAGTAATTAGTTACTTAGTTACTTTTAATTATATATATATATATATATATATAAAAACACCATTTTATGATTTTATGTTAAAAATAATGTTTAAATGTTATATTTTTAATGATTAACAGCCTGACTTACTAATATTCATTCATTTTCTTTTTTCGGCTTAGTCCCTTGTTAATCCAGGGTCGCCACAGCGGAATGAACCGCCAACTTATCCAGCAGGTTTTTTTTACGCAGCGGATGCTGTATTTTTGTGACATTTTAAGCACTATTTTTACCAAATATATTTTCTAAAGATTTAGAATAAAGAAAAATGAATAAACACTTATTTTTAAAATACAAATGTATTAGATCATAAATCGTTAGAAAAAATAGGAATCTGTTGAAGTGTTAAATTGAACCACCCGAACCCCTCTGGCTATGGGCTTGCATAGTTACCATGAATAAGGTTCAAGTTGGGATAATTTTGACACTTACCACCACTTTTTTCATGTTGGAGCTGGAATTTATGTAACTTATATGCTGCTGTGATTTCAGTTCAGTTCAATCGCATTGTCAGACTATTGTTGTTGACACCTTGGAGTGAAAACAGACTTAACTTGAGGCCGGGTGACCTGGTCCGATAAAAACACTACACAGACAGCATGATCGTCCTTCTCGGAACCGCAAATGGCCATGGCATGACCGCAGTATAACTCGCACGTCTTCCTTGTCAACACACAGGCGTGCGCAGAAAGCGGGAGACGCGTCTCTATAGCAACCTCTCACGACACAGCCTCTCCAATGCGGCGCCTCGTGATATTTGCAAACAAAACATCTGGATCTTTTTTTATTATCATTTGACAAAAAAATTTTACAAAAAATGTACTTAAGTAAGAGTAAAAGTACACATATTTAAATGTACTCAAAAAGTACACGTTATCCAATCATTTTAATCAAGTAAATGTAACGAAGTAAATGTAACTCGTTACTACCCACCTCTGATTATGACATTGCGGCGAACCACGCTCATTTCTGGCGTCCCCCTGGATGTACAGCGCCCTTAGCATTTGCCTATACTGCCTATGCCACGCGCCGGCCCTGAGTTGGCTCCTGAGTGTTGTAAATACTCGCGCTCACCTCCCTCGCGACAGAGCGCATAGGAGATAAATGACGTCAGTACATAATAACCGGTTATGATTATTACTGAACCAATACCGAATTTCCGTGTCTGCATCGCGGTGAACGGAAGAAACAATTCATTTTGACACCCCTACCATTAAGTATTGAATTTAAAACCTATATCACAATATCAAAAACACGCGAGAGAAAATGCTAAATCACAAAAAATTAGTAGTAAAATAAAATCATATAAACTGAACAGTACTAAAGACAGGTTAAATGCATCATTGAACTATATATATATATATATATATATATATATATATATATATATATATATATATATATATTTTTTTTTTGTGTGTGTGTGTGTGTGTATGTATGTATATATATATATATATATATATATATATATATATATATATAAATATATATATATATATATATATATACATACATATATATATATATATACATATATATATATTATATATACATATATATATACATATATATATATATATATATATATATATATATATATATATATATATATATATATATATACATATATATATATACATATATATACATATATATATATATATATATATATATATATATATATATATAAATAAATAAATATATATATATATATATATACATACATACACACACACACACACACAAAAAAAAATATATATATATATACATACATACACACACACACACACACACACACAAAAAAAAAAATATATATATATATATATATATATATATATATATATATATAGTTCAATGATGCATTTAACCTGTCTTTAGTACTGTTCAGTTTATATGATTTTATTTTACCACTAATTTTTTGTGATTTAGCATTTTCTCTCGCGTGTTTTTGATATTGTGATATAGGTTTTAAATTCAATACTTAATGGTAGGGGTGTCAAAATGAATTGTTTCTTCCGTTCACCGCGATGCAGACACGGAAATTCGGTATTGGTTCAGTAATAATCATAACCGGTTATTATGTACTGACGTCATTTATCTCCTATGCGCTCTGTCGCGAGGGAGGTGAGCGCGAGTATTTACAACACTCAGGAGCCAACTCAGGGCCGGCGCGTGGCATAGGCAGTATAGGCAAATGCTAAGGGCGCTGTACATCCAGGGGGACGCCAGAAATGAGCGTGGTTAAGTTGGTTTTGTCTTCGATATTCCTGACACGTTCAGTTATAGCGGCAATAACTCAAAAACCTCTTACCCTAAAAAGATCTAAAGTGTGTTTCCTACAGAAAGACAAAGCTAGTTATGTTTCGCAGCTGTCTTTTTCATTTTTTTTCACTCGACATTATAACCACTGCTCCGTTTAGGCCCTTGTAATATGTGTTTAGCCGAGAGAGCTCGCGCGGAACGGAGTAAGGGACCGTCGGAAAAGTGCTTCTTTTTCTGTTTTTTCTGTTGTGTTTATACAGACTAGGGGTGTCAAATCGAAATCGATCAAAATTTATGCTCAATTTCGATTATCGAATCAAAAAATAGAATCGTCGATGCTGCCACGCCCCCATGTCATGTCAGCTTGGCTTGCCAAGCGGGGAAAAAACAGGCTTGTTGAAGTGCTTGTTAAACTGCAGAAGCAGGAGACCCGTCGACAGAGCTTAAACCCTCTCCTCTTTCAATGAAGTCGCCGGTGTGGAAGCATTTTGGATTTCCAGTGAGTTATGTTGACAACGTTCGTGTTGTCGACAAAAAAAACACAGTTTTGCAAGCTCTGCTATGTACGTATTAGGGTTCGTCCGATAGACAACACCGGCATCGCGATCCTCCGCCCGCCCCCGTTGCAAATCCGTTTGCGAAAAGTACACACTCAGGCCCTGTTTACACTGTCTTTGTTTTTAAATGGCATTTTAGAACGACAACGATTTGACATCCACAGTGGCGTGTAGCATTTCTGAGCAGCCCTCCTTCCTCTCTACCTCTGAAAATGCACATCACGTGACCACACAGACACAGACGCACACACACAGCCATGGGCTCGAGACAGCAGGTCCAGGCAGTCAGAGGACTGCTTCAATCTTTCACTCACTTGTACTTAGTCATTTTAGCGAACACCTCAGATACTGTTGGCTGGTTCCTGTTGGTTGTGCGTCTTTTTTACCGACGCCATTATAACGACACAGATCACTGCCTATTCACGAGTCCCGCAGAAAAAAGTGATTGACAGGTGGTAATTATGTGTGTATCTTGCCTTTATTCATTTACTGTATGATTTGTTTATGGGTAAAACAAAGACCATGCAGGTCAGGTAGTTTAAACGGTAGGCTACAAATAATTAATTGGTCATTAATTAATTAATTATTCATAATCGAAAATCGAATCGAATCGTGCCTTTAGAATCGAAAATGTAATCGAATCGAGGATTTGGAGGATCATGACACCCTTAATACAGACAGCTTGTTATAGCATCCCCCCCAAAAATATAACACTGTGTATGGAAAGCATCGTCAATGAACTGTGATGCACCGAGATATCGAATTGAACTAAATAGATGGCATGATAATCGTAACCGAACCGAACCCTAAGACCAGTATAGGTTCACGCCTCTACTTAATGGTCTTAAAAAGGTCTTTTAAAGTCTTAGATTTGACATTATGACATCTGCAGAAACCCTGCCTACAGACACTTTGCATAGGATAAATAGAAACAAGGAATTAATACAAAAAAAAAAATACAAGTATACACAAATAGTGTGCAAGAAATCAGAAAAAAACACACAAATCACAAACAACATGAAGTACCAATTAGTGGAGAGAGATGCAGAAGGCTGACATTTACCAGTGTGATGAAGAAACTGATCGTTTCAGACAGAGTTACATGTTAGGAAGGATAATGAGGAGAGGTTGAAGCTTTATAATGAGGGAGAGAGAGCATTATAAGTGAGTGTGAAGTGTTGAGTGTAAAGTTCGGCACTCTCAATATCACATTAATCATCTTTATTCTGTATTCGGTTTTGTGAAAGCAAAAAAAATAGCACATTGTAAAAGTCCATACTGCAGATTAATGTATCCTGTAAAACATTCGCAACTGCTTCTTAATAAAAACAAATGCAGTTAAATGTATAAATACCAGTGCACTTTCTTCTTCAAATATTTCTCAATGGATGTTTCAGAAAACACAAACCTCGAAATAGAGATCATTCATGCATGCATGCTGGAGACACGTCTAGACTGAGTCAGTAGCTCATTATTGCATTGTAGACCAGTGCAGGTTGTGACCTTTGACCTCTTGCATACACAGGGTCAGGCTGCTTCCTCATGAAGACGGAGATCATGTGGAAAATGTTGCGTACACTGACGGCTATGAACAAGACTATGACTGGGATGGAGAGTATTATGAGCAAGACTCGGCAGCTTATGATGACTGCAGGTAAACCGCAGGGAGGATATACAGTTGAAGTCAGAATTATTAGCCCCCCTTTGAATTGTTTTTCTTTTTTAAATATTTCCCAAATGATGTTTAACTGAGCAAGGAAATTTTCACAGTGTGTCTGATAATATTTTTTTCTTTTGGATAAAGTCTTATTTGTTTTATTTCAGCTTGAATAAAAGCTTTTTTTTAAATTTTTTAAACACCATTTTAACCCTTGTATGGTGTCCTGGTCTGTGAGACCCAGTTTTAGTTTTTTTTCAAAAGAAAAATTAAACAAGGAATTATTTTTTCAACCTAAAATTCATTGGCTTTGGCTAATTTTCTGTGAAGAACATAAATCCGAACAAATTTTCAATGATCGCATAATGTACCTCCCCCCACACATTTACATTACATATAAGGTGTTCGGGTCAACTAGACCCAGGTCTAATAAAAGTCTTGAACGTGTAGATACAGTGTTCCCATCATAGACTGTAAAATATATGGACGTAGTATCCGTGACGTCACCTATAGGTTTCTAAAGAGCGCAAAAGAAGCCACAAGTAGGCGTGGCCAACCGTCGCCATTTTGTTTGCGCGTCATCACACCCACGGCGGGATACCAAACAAGGGCAAAGAGGCGGAGAGTGAGCGGAGCTACAGACACCTGCTAGCATTTAGCTTGGACCTGGTTCAGACACACTTTACTTTGGGAGAACGCTTAATACTTCATCACCTGTGACTCGTTTGTGTTCTGAACACTTGTGCTTGGCTGTACACTACATCAAGTGTTTAGTCTTTTAAAAACACTGCTGTAATACATTGAGCCACTAAACATTGTTCTTATGACGTTTTTCAACAGGAGGAAAACGCGAATTACTTCCAAACACTTCAGATATAATCTGTGTTAGCTAATGTAAGACTATTGATGAAATCCAGCATAACACTGTATGACAGCGCTTCAGATGACTGATCTAGAGCCTACAGCTGATCAATCTGACAGATTCTGCAGTGCATTACAGCTCTAAATATAAATATAAACGATAAATGATCTTAAATAAAACAAATACATGTATAGAGATGGTATATAAGTATATAACTTTACTCACATGGGAAACGGAGGCCACGTGAATGGTTTGTGAGCACAATTAAGTGCACTCAGCATGCCATGCCATCTAATAATCGTGGGAAACAAGTCCAAAAGGCAGTTGAGTGTGTAAAGCCACATAAAACAACACAGAAATACGATAAATATGCCGACTTCAGTGGCTAATCTGCCGGATTCAGCTGAGGTGACGTGACGGCGACCAACGAGACCTAGCTGTCACTCAAGTGGCCACGCCCTTAATTATGCAAACTTAATATAACTTAATATAAAGGAAACGGACGAGTTATAAAAAAATTCACCCCCTCTCAGTTGTCATGAAGGGTAATATTAGCTGTATTAACCAAAATCTTTTTCTGTACCAGGCTGTAAACACCTTTTTTTTCGGCTGTAAAGTTGTTCATTCTAACAGTGGGCTCGATTGAAATTTGCTCTGTTTTGGAGCCAGGAGCGGCCAGGACTAGCGGGATTTCAGATGAATTGCAGTTTTAGCTACTTCCGTATTGGCTTCCTGAGGGAGAGCGGGAGGTTGCCGCTTGGTTCCCACACTCTGTCTTCCTTCTTTCTGGTGCTGCTGTTTTCTTCCCCTCTCCCTCCTGCTCCCGCAAAAATTTGCAACATTGTGGAAAATTCAACCATCACCCCTGTCTGCTTTTACATTCCCGCACATTTTACCCTCTCTCTTGCGGGAACCAAGCTTTATTTTCTCATACCCTGTGCCATCTGCATATTAGGGGCATAATATTATAAATAAGACTTTGCCAGTGTGGTTCCTTATCACAACTGATCAAGATGGCCAAAAGATGATCTGCTGCGAGGGCCTTGCAATTGATTGTGGAAGAGAGAGGAGCTTCTGGTGATGATGTCCATGACCATGGTGGTAACAATACGAAAAAAACAAATCTGTGGGTTTTATTTTTTTCATAACATTAATAATAATAAGAAAAAAAATCGAGAAGCACATTCATTCATCAATATGATCTAGCAAAGGTAAAGGGGAAAAATTAAGCATGCGTGCTGTGCATATGGCTTGTAATTGGGATTAAGTAAATATTTGTTGAGTAATTTAACAAAATATTGTTTGAAAGTGTTTTTTGGAAAGCCAAAACTCTAGCGGGTCCAGACTAATGAACACTGGCTTAGTAACCAAAATACGAACACCACACAAGGATTAAGGAAAAAATCGTAAGCCCCTTTAAGTTAAATTTTTTTTAGATGAATACAGAACAAACCATCATTATACAATAACTTGCCTAATTACCCTAACCTGCCTAGTTAACCTAATTACCTGATTAAGCCTTTAAATACCACTTTAAGCTGTATAGAAGTGTCTTGAAGAATATCTAGACAAATATTATGTGCTGTCATCATGGCAAAGATAAATTAAATCAGTTATTAGAGATGAGTTATTAAAGCTATTATGATTAGTAATGTGTTAAGTAAATCTGCTCTCGGTTAAACAGAAATTGGGAAAAAAAATAAACAAGGGGGCTAATAATTCAGGGGGCTAATAATTCAGGGGGGCTAATAATTCTGACTTCAACGGTATATATTTTTTAATTTAATTTTTTATGTTATTTCTATTTTTTTTGCTTGTTTATTTTACAGGGACAATACACTTGACATTGTTATACAAAGATAACCGATGTTGTGTACATAGGGCTGTAGCATAAAGCTAATTTGCAGCCCTCGTCCCTGGTTAGGCTTTACATTAAAAAAAAAAACAATCAAGAATAAAACATAATACAACAAACATGTACAATATTTACAGAGCCACAAACATAAAATGCAAGTCAATCTGCATAAAGAGAAATGTAAACGGGACCAACCTGAAAGAATAATACTTAATGCTCACATTGCTGTAAAGCTTTCAGCCATTCTCTCAGCTTTACAGAAAATAAAAATACTGTTTTGATTGTAACTTTACATGAACAGGCTTGGCATGAATACCTTTTACTGAAAAGGATGACTGACCCACAGCGGTTCTGCATCTACGGATTCTCCAGTTCCCACTTACTGCCCCTCTAGTCTTCGCCCCATCACTGCTGATTTTATGTATCAACTCACAGACTACTTTAGGGGCAAGACCATGTATACACTTAAACATGTTTTTTTTAAAAACGAGAACTTTAAAAAAAAACATAAAAACTTAACAAATAATATTTTTTAGAATTTGACAATGGTGCCATCTTATTGGCTTCTGATCCATTACTTTTAAAGTTTGTTTGTAAAGAGACATTGCAGGCTTAACAACTGACTGAGTTGCTTGACCCCAGATTATTGCACAATAAGACATACGTGATAATATCATAGCATGCACAAACATTTGCACTGCTTTAAGAGAGATATATACAGTCTTATCTTAATGCCCAGTTAATATCAGTCTTAATGCCCAGTTGGTGGAATGAACTCCCTAACTGCATCAGAACGGCAGAGTCACTCGCTATTTTCAAGAAACGACTAAAAACTCAACTATTTAGTCTCCACTTCACTTCCTAATCTGCAATTGCCTCTCTGGATATCACACTAACTGTACCCAAAAAATAAATAAAAAAATAAATAAGTACTAATACTTTCCTTCTTAGACTTTACAGACCTGAAACTTGCCTATAGCACTTATTCACTGTTGCTCTTATAGTTGTGTAAATTGCTTCCTTGTCCTCGTTTGTAAGTCGCTTTGGATAAAAGCGTCTGCTAAATGACTAAATGTAAATGTAAATGTTATCATACGAAAACAGTTTAAATTTGTCTTAATAGTCTTAGTCATTTTCTTAATATGGGCATCAAACTTAAGCTATGAGTCTATGGTGACACCTAGGTATTTAAATTGACTCACTTCCTTGATTTCCTTTTGGTAAATTTGGTTTTTAAATGCATCTAGTGCTCTGTTTTTGAGCAGAAACACACTGAAACTGTTTTGTTGTAATTTAGAGTTAAACAGTTGTCTATATATTAGGAGAAGATGATATCGTATTAAGAGTTAATGATCCTTTACTAAACTTTGCCCTGCTTTTTACAAAACATCCTATAGATCTGAACTGGAGATTATGTATTTGGTAGAAGATTTCTGAATATAGAGTAAAAAGCATTCAAAGCATTTAAAGCAGGGGTGTCCAAACTCAGTCCTGGAGGGCCGGTGTCCTGCATATTTTAGTTCTAACCCCAATTAAACACACCGGAACCACCTAATCAGGTTCTTTCCAGGTATACTAGAAACTTCCAGGGAGGTGTGTTGAAGGAAGTTGGAGCTAAACTATGCAGGACACCGGCTCTCCAGGACCGACTTTGGACACTTCTGATTTAAAGGCTTAGTTTACAACAAAATTAAGCATCTGTCATCATTTACTCCTCCTGACGTCCTGTTAAACCAACAAGAGTTTTGTTCATATTTGTAATTCAAATTAGGGTGTTTTTAATCAGATTTCTGTTCCTCCAGTAAGGTATTTTCACCCAAAATATTGATAAAGAAATCTGTAAATTACAGTATATCCATTTGGACAGTGGGGGAAAGAGTACTGAAAAATCATACTCAAGTAAAAGTACCATTACTTGCCTAAAAATGTAGTGCACGTAGAGTAAAAGTACCTGCTGTAAATATTACTCAAAGTGTGAGTAAAGAGAAGACCTTTCAACAGGACTCAAGAGTAATGAGTAGGGATGTAACGGTATCAGAATTTCACGGTACGGTAATACCTCGGTATGAATGTCACGGTACGGTATTTATTGAATCATTTACAGGAAAAAACAAAACTTATGAAAATACTCCAAAAAAGTGCCAAAAGTGTCAATGACATACAAATTAGCCATCTATCTGTAAGCTTTGAAACAGGAACTTCAATTTTAATAACAAAAAAATTATTAAACCATGTAAAAAATAAAGTTTCAATTTAGTATTGTTGAAAACTCATCACATTCAACATTTAATCACTCACTCACTTAGATAGAGATGGGTTTAAAGGAAAATTATCATATAAATATACTCTGGTAAAAGCTGGTATCTCTGGGTATTTACAATGTCCCCTACAACAGAAAAAAACCCTCTCATTTGGGACTGAGGTTTCTGGGACAGAGAGATATGACTTGGCCCAGGTTGACAGCAGTGGGTAACGTTGTGCATTGTCTTTCCCCCACTTGAGAGGACAAACCATGAGTAAGATAGAGGTCTCATGTCTGCATCAATCTGAACAGTGTGCTGACAACACCGCTATTCAGTACGCGCGCGACAACACAGCTGATAAGAACTCGCGCAACAACACAGCTGATAAGAACTCGCGCGACAACACCGCTATTCAGTACGCGCGCGACAACACAGCTGATAAGAACTCGCGCGACAACACCGCTATTCAGTACGCGCGCGGCGACAACACCCGCTTTAGAGTTTTCCAGCTCTTTTTCATCCCCGCTTCTAGCAGCACACTCCATTTCCGCATTACTGGATCTGTAGCGACAACAGACCGCAAGGGATGATGGTCAAGTATGGGCTGATGGGAATTGTAGTTTCCGGTACCTCCCGTTCACTTCATTCGCCTGAGCAAATTTTCTCAGAAGACCTATAGTTTTACCGAGTCATGCGACTTCGGTAATATCGAAAAAAATTAATATTGCGGTATGACGGTATTTACAATACCGTTACATCCCTAGTAATGAGTAGTGAGTATTACGCAGTTAAAAGCTAATACGTTTACATGTAATTTGTGCGTGTGTGTGTGTGTAAACGTAACATTCTGTAGTGCAGGGCTATTCAATTAGTTTGTCATGGGGGCAGGTTCATGAAAAGCATCCCAAACGAAGAGCCGAAGAGATATGACTTGCTATAAGAGTGATGACACAACTGCAAATAAGAGCGCATATGCTGTATTTTTGCTCCTTAAGACACCCAAGTTGGCTTTTTCTACAATAAAATGTGAATATATTGTATTTTGAAACTAGATAAAAATCACTGCATTGTACATTGGACTTTTACTTTTTACAAACATTCAAATGTTGTATTTCAGAGCACAACAGAAGCAGTGCAGTGCTGAAGTTTGGCTTCTTCTACATTCAGACACATTCATACGTTGTGTTTGGAACTGTATAACAATTTGTGGATGCAACAATTATAGATTTTGGTTGTGCGATTATATAGTCTGAAGAATAATCATGATTTCACGGTTATCCCGTCTAATGTAAATTTAAGCTTTATATTAGGTAAGTTATTTAGAATAACTGTTGTTGCCATTTGCATTCATACATACTGTACATAATCAGTTTAATAATAATTCGTCTTACATATCTTTTTGTTTACATTGCACAGAAAGGCACGCACAAGTCTCGATTGAATAGCGCTGCTGTAGTGCATCTAGTTATTGCCCAGCAGGCACACAGCATTATAAGACATTAATTCTAGGTTAGATTCAGATTGTGATGTCAGGTGACCAAAATTCAATGACAAGGCAGAGTCTAAACAACGTTATTTTGATGTCCAATAACGACGTTGACATTTGGCTGTTTTTAGGTTGTTGGAAAGTGACCAAAATCCAACGTCGAGTCAACATCTTAAACCAATGTCATATTGACAAAGACCGTCATTTAATTCTCAGTTATGGCAACCAAAATGCATCATCTGATAGACGTCATAGTGTTAACGTTCACACAATGTCAAGCTGTGACATCATTAAACGATGATATTTGGTTGGGCATTGACATTGGCCTGACGTTGAGTTCTGAAGTCAACCTGATTTTCCCATGACGTTAGGGTACAACGTCAATCTGACGTCATGTTGACGTCTTGTGCCTTTAGGTGTTTAAGGCCATTTTAGTGTAGGGTAAACATCCATCATCTTCTCATCAGTAACCAGCATCTAAACAGTCTCTGGGGTCAAGGTGTGTAAAGATTTTGGACATTTTCTTGGACACTTTCGAAACTTCCAAACAGTTTGCTGCAATTATAAAAAAAAAAAAAAAAAGCCCATGTCTTAAGGTAGTTCATTATGGACAGGAATCACAGGACTGATTTTTCTAATCCCCATAGAAATAATAAAGTAGTGACTGCAGATTGAAGGAAAGTAGTGGAGTGAAAGTACCGATACTGTAACATACCAGAATACCAGAGGTGCGGGAAAATAAGGACAGTTTATTAGGTATAGTACAACAAAGGTAGACTGCCGCACGCAATACCCAGGCGGTGCGCAGTACTGGATAACTCAAAGTTCTTTAGATGAAAACAGATGGGTCCCGCAAGAGAGGTCAGAGAAGGAGTAGAGGAGGAGAGCTGGCATCAGCTGACAAACCCCGGCTGGGGACCAGATGCAGGCAGGCACTTAAAGGCTGGTTAAGCAGAGTGTAGGTAAGAGTACACACACACAATGATATCACGCAGGATAGAACTTACTGGACTGCACAAACGTGTAGCGATCCACAAACTGCGAGGTGAACCACAAAAGCGATATAATAATCTGACACAGAAACAGAGAACATAGAAGATTAAGTAGGGACGTTAATAGGCAATAAGTGGCGACAGGTGCTAATGCAATGATAGTTAATGGGGAGAACCTGCAGCTGCGAGACCAAAGGGGCAATACAGTGTGATAGAATTAACGAGATCAGACCTGACTCATGACAGATACTGGACTAAACATGTACTCAAGGGAAAGTAAAAGTACATATTTAGAAACTACTTAGTAAATTAGAATTCCTGAGAAAAACTACTCAATAACAGTAATCTGAGTATTTGTAATTTCTTACTTTACACCACTGCATTTGGATAATATGGACACAATGATTTTATTTAAATAGCTGACATTTCAAAACTCTCCTGAAGAAATACAAAGATAAATCCATATGAAAAAAGCAGATTAATCCAAGAAAATAAACACATTTCTCATGGTTTTCAATGACTTGAGGGTGAGTAAATGATGAGCTAATGTTTATTTTGAGGTAGACTAAGCTTTAACATTAAGAATCTGACAGAAATAAAAGGTAGGTGTAGGTAGTGAGTGCATCAGTTTTGTAATTTATTCAAATTGTTAGCCTCTCTTTCCTGCCTTCTAATGTAAAAACTCTAGACTGTTTCCATTATAATCTCTTCAGGGGTTTAGACATTATGTGCAAACACCTGTTTATGATGAAGGAAGTATAACACAACTGAAATGTACTTAGCTTACCAGATATTCTACTTTTGGTTGTTTATTATGTTCCACAATGTCTTGTCTTTTTGCAGCAGACCCAAGAGGAAATCCAGCAGTTCACCTTCACCTCGTCCAAAGAAGAGGAAAAAGAAGAAGGCACGAAGACACAGCCGGTGAGTTTGCTTTCTGTCATCTAAAACAGTGTCATAATTTACAGAAAAATCAGTTCACTCTGTGTCCATTATACGTTGTGCGAAAGTTTGTGAGCCCCTCGCAGAATCTGTGAAAATGTGAATAACACGATTCACTATGTGCTTGGGGGTGAAAACGTGTTATTTTTACTTTATTAAGCTGTCCTGAGCAAAGGACTTTGGATAAAAGATGTTTAAAAACTGACCTTATTCTTTAATGCGGACGTGCGCTCGCTTTTGCGATTGATTTAGAACTTCCCATTTAGTTGCCTATGTGAGGGGGAGGGGGGAGACTTTTGCATTTGAAGATCAATGTTAATCGGGCTTCATTTGGCTTCCAGGAAACAGGCAAATATCTTCTGTTACTTCTGAAGGGCAGTACTAAATGTAAAATGTATATATATATATATATATATATATATATATATATATATATATATAAAACTTGTTATTTTACTTCATTCAGCACTCTCCTGATTAAATATAGTTCACAAAACAAAAACATATTGCTGGAAGGGTTAAAATTTGGGGGGGGGTGAAAACTTTTGAATGGGACGATCAAGGTAAAGCATGCTTCATTTGTCTTCCAGAAAACATGCAAGTATCTTCTGCTTATTCTAAAGCGCAATACTAAATGCAAATATATATATATATATATATATATATATATATATATATATATATATATATATATATATATATATATATATATATATATATAATCTATATGGACCTCTAAATCCTGTTTAAAAGTTTTTAAAATCAATTGATGGTGGCATAATCACAAACTTTTGCACAGGCTTATATAAAGAATTCCATCTATTTATTTTGTCTTGTGAACTATATTTAAAAGTATGTTATGTAAAATATCTTACTCGGGTCAGTACTAAATAAATAATATATTTTTATTCTCTCCTATTTTGTTAAAATGATTCACAATTTGAGATATTCTGTAAGAGGTTCACAAACTTTGAATGACTCTGAACTATGGAGGAAACTTGCAAAAACATTTAATAAATAAATAGGCAAATAAATAATAAGTAAATAAATCCATAAATTCCAGCATAAATAAAACAATAAATAAATAAATATGCAAATAAATATTTAAGTAGATAAATAAATCTATAAATTCCTGCAAAAAAACACTAAATAAATAAATAAATACGCAAATACATAGGTAAATAAATCTATAAATTTCTGCATAAATAGATAAATAGGCAAATAAATAAATAAATAAACAAATCTATAAATTCCTGCATAAACAAAACAATAAATAAAAAATACGCAAATAAGTAAATAAATAAATCTATAAAATCCTCCATAAATAAATAAATTAATAGGCAAATAAATAAATAAGTAAATAAATCTATAAATTCCTGTATAAATAAAACAATAAATAAATACGCGAATAAAATAAATAAGTAAATAAATTCATAAATTCCTGCATAAATAAAACAAATATATAAATAAATAGGCAAACAAATAAATAAGTAAATAAATCCATAAATTCCAGCTTAAATAAAATATGAAATAAGAAATACTCAAATATATATTTAAATAAATAAATATTTAAAATATTTAAATCTAAATTCCTGCAAAAAACATTAAATAAATAAATAAATCCCTGCATATATAAATAAGTAGACAAATAAATAAATAAGTAAATAAATGTATACATTTTTGCATAAATAAATAAATAGGCAAATAAATAAATAAATCTATTAATTCCTGCAAAAAACACTAAATAAATAAATAGGCATATAAATAATTAAATCTATTAATCCCTGCATAAATAAAACAATAAATAAATACACAAATAAATAAATAAATAAATCCATAAATTCCTTCAAATATAAAACAATAAATAATAAAAAGTCAAATAAATAAGTAAATAAATCTATAAATTCCTGCATAAATAAAATAATTAATTAATAAATACGCAAATAAATAAGTAAATCTATAAATTCATGCATAAATTAAACAATAAATAAATACACAAATAAATAAATAGGCAAATAAATAAATAAGTAAATAAA
Organism: Danio rerio; assembly: GCF_052040795.2. Taxonomy (NCBI): domain Eukaryota; kingdom Metazoa; phylum Chordata; class Actinopteri; order Cypriniformes; family Danionidae; genus Danio; species Danio rerio. Next base: position 4,149,689 of record NC_141025.1, on the reverse strand, counting down.
TCCATAAATTCCTGCATAAATAAAACAAATAAATAAATACATATGCAAATAAATAAATAAATAAATAAATCCATAAATGCCTGCATATATAAAACAATAAATAAATGCGCAAATAAATAAATAATTAAGTAAATAAATCCATAAATTCCTGCATAAATAAAACAAATAAATAAATACATATGCAAATAAATAAATAAATAAATAAATAAATCCATAAATTACTGCATAAATAAAACAAATAAATAAATACATATGCAAATAAATAAATAAATAAATAAATCCATAAATTCCTGCATATATAAAACAATAAATAAATGTGCAAATAAATAAATAAGTAAATACATCCATAAATTCTTTAATAAAAAAATGTAAATATTCTAAATGTATAAGAGACCTGGATGATCTGTTATTTTTGCTTAATGCATTGTATTTAATAATGCAATCTGCTCCATCTCCACTATATTCTTTTATTTCATGCATTGCAACTATGAAATATTTAAGGTTTGTTTGAAATTTTGCTATATTTATGAGCGAAGTATAAAGTGATGTAGCGAGGAACAGAAAAATTCAAGAATGCAAGAGCAACAATGAATAACAGACATTTAAAGTGGTTTATCAATAGAAAAAAGGAAAGATAATGTAAGCATGTGTGATGTGCATTTGTGATGTGTTTGTGTGATACCCAGCACTGACAGTTTGTCTCCCACCCGCAGAGACAAGAGGAAGAAAAGCGGAAAGAAACACAAAAGAGACAGGTGTGTATGTGTGTGTTCATTCACACAGGTGTGCATCATTCACCAGTCCATTAGCTCTGATCTTCCTGCCAGTAATCATCAATCTGTCCCTCAGGCAATGTGTTGAAGAGCACACTGTAATGTAGCTATGCAGTATGCTAATTTTATGCATTTATCACTTCTGTACTTCAAGCAACCCAAAGTGTCATTGTATTATAAATGAGTAACCAAAATGCATGAAAAGATTTAGTTAAAAGTTTCATGTCATATAAATACACTCATCGGCCACTTTATTAGGTACACCTGACTAGTACCGGGTTGGACCCCTTTTGCCATTAGAACTGCCTTAATCCGTTGCTGCATAGATTCATCAAGGTACTGGAAATATTCCTCAGAGATTTTGCTCCATATTGACATGAGAGCATCACACAGTTGCTGCAGATTTGTCGGCTGCACATCCATGATGTAAATCTTCAATTCCACCACATCCCAAAGGTGCTCTATTGGATTGAGCTCTGGTGACTGTGGAGGCCATTTGAGTTCAGTGAACTCATTGTCATGTTCCAGAAACCAGTCTGAGATGATTCACGCTTTATGACATGATGTGGTATCCTGCTGGAAGTAGCCATCAGAAGATGGGGACACTGTGCTCATAAAGGGATGGACATGGTCAGCAGCAATACTCAGGCAGGCTGTGGCGTTGACAGATGCTCAATTGGTACTGATGAGTCCAAAGTGTGCCAAGAAAATATCCCCCACACCATTACACCACCACCACCAGCCTAAACCGCTGATACAAGGGAGGATGGATCCATGCTTTCATGTTGTTGATGCCAAATTCTGACCCAACCATCTGAATGTGCAGCAGAAATGGAGACTCATCAGAGCAGGCAACGTTTCTCCAATCTTCTATTGTCCAGTTTTGGTGAGTCTGTGTGAATTGTAGCCTCAGTTTCCTGTTCTTAGCTGACAGAAGCGGCACCCGGTGTGGTCTTCTGCTGCTGTAGCCCATCCGCCTCAAGGTTGGACGTGTTGTGTGTTCAGAGATGCTCTTCTGCAGAGCTCGGTTGTAACGAGTGCTTATTTGAGTTACTGTTGCCTTTCTATCAGCTGAACCAGTCTGGCCATTCTCCTCTGATCCTCTGATCAGCAGTTTCTGAAATAGTCAGAGCAGCCCGTCTGGCACCAACAACCAAGCCACGTTTAAAGTCACTTTAATCCCCTTTTTTCCCCATTTTGATGCTCAGTTTGAACTGCAGCATATCAACTTGACCATGTATACATGCCTAAATGCATTGAGCTGCTGCCATGTGATTGGCTGATTAGAAATTTGCGTTAATGAGCAGCTAGACAGGTGTACCTAATAAAGCGGCTGGTGAGTATTATATTATATTATATTATATTATATTATATTATATTATATTATATTATATTATATTATATTACTTAGTCTTAGTCCCTTATTTATCAGGGGTCGCCACAGCTGAATGAACCACCAACAGTTCTAGCATATGTTTTACATAGCGGATACCCATCCAGCCACAACCCGGTACTGGGAAATTTAACATAATAATATAATATAATATAATATAATATAATATAATATAATATAATATAATATAATATAATATAACATAATAATATAATATAATATAATATAATATAATATAAAATAATATAATATAATATAATATAACATAACATTATAATATAATATAATATAATATAATATAATATAAAATAATATAATATAATATAATATAACATAACATTATAATATAATATAATATAATATAATATAATATAATATAATATAATATAATATAACATAATAATATAATATAATATAATATAATATAATATAATATAATATAATATAATATAATAATATAATATAATATATTCTACTTCTATTTACTAATAAATTATTAATATTTTTACACATTCTATCACTCACTTTCATTTGTAAATTTTGAGTATGTCGATTAGCAGACATATACTCATAGCATGATTAATGATGATTAAATCACACTTGCTGCAGTTATTGGCCTGCAGTGTATTCATTGTAGCGCATGTAATCTTGATTCAGGACAGATCATTTTTATTTAGTTCACGTTGTGCTGATGGCTTTATTAAAGCTTCACCTCATGTGACCGTCCTGTATCAACAGAGCATGACAGGACTGAAGGATGCTGGAGTGCATGCGTATCTGTTTGTGCCAGCTTTATATAATAGAGTACACACCATCATAACACCCTGCATCCCTGTGTGAATATCTTATCACAGCAGCTTCAATACTGTCAGACGGTGTGCAAAGAGAGAAAAGTGTGAAAGAGAATCAACTATTTCTACTCTCAGTTGTGTGTTGGGAATTCATAGTGTTACTTAGGGTAAAGTAAGGTAAGATTTAAGTAAGACAACACATGTAAATTCACAATAAATATTGCTAAAGAAATAAATAAATAAATAAAGTCAGTGCCAGTGTTGGAGTGTTTAGTGCGTCAACACATGCACTCCGGTGCTCATGGTGACCTGAGTTTGAGTCCTGCTTTGCGGTCCTATGCTGATCCTTCCCCTCTCTCTGCTCCCTATGCTTTCCTGTTAATACTCTATACTGTCCTGTTCATTAAAGGTGAAAACCTGAAAAAAAAAAAAAAACAAGCTACACAATTTCAACTAAATTGCACGATTTAATTAATACCATCTTATCCAAATACTTTATAACAGGGGTCTCAAACTCAATTTACCTGGGGGCCGCAGGAGGCAAAGTCTGGGTGAGGCTGGGCCGCATAAGGGATTTCACACAAAAAAAAAGTCCTCAAATGTCATTATTAACAGTTTTAATGATTTCTTCTGAACATGAAGTGTCCTGAATATTAATAGAACATTGAGTGAAGATTATGAACAGTTCTTCTGAACATGGCATCTTTTGCCTACTCCTTGCTGCCAGAGACTTGACAGCGCTTCTTCTCACAAATCAGTATGGCTTGGGGGAACTCACTCAACTTCCATTCCCTCACCCAATGCAGAGTGGATGCGCGCGTACTCAAGAGCGGTGTTATCGCGCGCGTACTCAAGAGCGGTGTTATCGCGCGCCTACTGAAGGGCGGGACCGAAGGTGTGTCGCGTCGCGGGGGCACTTTTGATCATTTTGGAAGGGCACTTTCTATCCAAGACTAAAAAGGGCATGTGCACTGCACAGGTTGAGCCCTATGTGTGCACGTGCCTGCCCTCACCTAAAAAAGGCGTATATATGTATAAATAAAACACCCCCACCCCACTCCAGTCACATCAGTCTGTACCAGTCTGTATCTACCTATAATTTATTTCCTTTATTTAGCCAGGAGATCACATTGAGACAGTACTGTCTCTTCTTCCAGTGAGACCTGGTCAAGATGGCAGGCAGCACATAGAGTTTCATATAAAAATCACAAACAATACCACAAAATTACAAAATCACCATTCTTAAAACATCAGCTCATAACAAACAATTGCAGGTGTCCTTTAAAATGTTGTATAAAAGATGTTTAAAGTACTCAGGGTCGGAAGAGTGTCAAGATTGAGCTGATTTTGCAGGTCATTCCAAGCCCTGGGAGCGTGAACGAAAAAAGCACGTTTGCCAAGTTCTGATAATGCCCTTGGAACTATCAGACGAATACATGAACCAGATCTAGTGTGTTGGCTGTTGGTGTGAAATGTTAATAAATTAAAAATATAGGATGGTAATTTACCTAAAAGAGCTTTTAAAATAAATAAGTACAGATGTAATTTTCTCCTTTGATATAGAGATAACCAATCTAAGGAATCATACAAAATACAGTGATGCACTGTATACAGTGATACAGTGATGCATCTTATAATATATATAAGATGCAGGCTGTAGCTAGGTAGGTGGCAAGCTGCAGATTGGTAGCTAAGTGGCAGGCAGGGGCGGGATCAGCTTACCTTGGTTCTTGCCGGCGCGAGCTCCCTCCCAACACTTCCCGCCCGACAGCTTCCAGCAACTTCCCAGCGTCTAACAAAGGGACGGGGTGCGTGGTGACGTCACCGGCATCCCCGCCCCTTTGTTTACACGGCGGGCGGGGAATGCCAGTGACCGCTGTGTACGGATAGAATCAGCGGGGCAGGGAGCGCTCTCTCTCCCCGCTCCGCTGATTCTGTCAGTGTACAGTGGTTGGCGCGGGCCACAAAATATTGCACTGAGGGCAGCAAATGGCCCGCGGGGCGCGAGTTTGAGACCCCTGCTTTATAAAGATATTTTAAAACTCCTTTGCTAGGCAGGGTTCAGAATAGGACACAGCACAGAGACAGCCTTGCTTCGTGTCATGAATGACCTGCTTGTCTCTGCTGACTGTGGAGCTTCAACTATCTTGCCTTTACTAGATCTCGCTGCAGCTTTTGACACAGTATGTCATTCTATATTGTTAAATAGGCCGGAGAAATGGCTTGGTATCACTGGCACCGTGCTTAACTGGTTTAAATCTTATTTTTTGGATCGTATGCAATTAGTGGTCATGGGAAATAATCAATCTGATGTCGAACAGGTCTGCCATGGTGTCCCTCAGGGGTCAGTCTTAGGCCCAATTTACACTAATGCATTTTAGTTTGAAAACGCATAAGTTTTGCTACGGTTACGCCATCCGTCCACACTACGCCGAAGTTTTCGAGCGCCAAAAACGGATCATTTTGAAAACGCTGGAGGGCTGTTTTCATTCTAAAGCGCTGCTGCTCCGTCTCAGTGTGGATGAGGGAAAACGGAGACATCTGAAAACGGAGGCGGGGCTGCTGAGATTCATAAGCACATGATCCTCTCAAAATTAGTTAAATAAACTCCACTAAACACAAAAAAAGTCACCTCCAATATGTAAAGATATTAAATTTTTAGATTTAAAAATGTTTGAAGGCCATTGCATTCAATACAAAACATAACTCAAATTTTGCAGTCCTTTTTGTTTTTTCATTATCTTCAGTATTTTTGCTTAGTGATTTAGAATCAACAACAGTATTGAGCTATTTTTATTGAATATAGAATTGAAAGTATATCAGGTAAATACATAATGCACCCAGTGCTTAATTTGTGAATTGTGAGGTCCCGGAATAGAGCGGGGTAATGGATCCGGCATGTTACCTGAGGATAGAGAGGTGTTGTGCACGAAAATGGAGTGGGGGGGGGGGGGGGGGTTGTTGGTGCGGTGGATAGCCCGAAGGGTGTCACAGACGAAAGTGAGCGGTGCAGGAGGTCTCGCATACGAAAGTGAAGAGGGTTGGGGAGTCGCGGAAGAAAGTGAAAGTGAACAGCGGACGGGGAAGGAGGGCGGTTGAGGAGGGGGATTGCTAAAATGAGGTGCCAGATCAGATTTCAGATGTGCCGGATCCGGAGTGTTCCAGCACAAATTAAGCCCTGAATGCACCACACCACCTACACTGTAAATAATATCTGTTAATGAACAATATCTGTATTTAGTGTTTTGTTTTAATACAGTGTATATTTTTTGCGTTAAAAACCAATTATACTTATTCATTCATTCATTTTCTTGTCGGCTTAGTCCCTTTATTAATCTGGGGTCGCCACAGCAGAATGAACCGCCAACTTATCCAGCAAGTTTTTACGCAGCGGATGCCCTTCCAGCCGCAGCCCATCTCTGGGAAACATCCACACACACTCATACACTACGGACAATTTAGCCTACCCAATTCACCTGTACTGCATGTCTTTGGACTGTGGGGGAAACCGGAGCACCCAGAGGAAACCCACGCGAAGGCAGGGAGAACATGCAAACTCCACACAGAAACGCCAACTGAGCCGAGGTTAGAACCAGCGACCTTCTTGCTGTGAGGCGACAGCACTACCTACTGCGCCACTGCCTCACCCCAATCAAATTTAATTTTGTTAAATTATTTATTTGGCAAGTGATGAAGTGTGCAACAATTAATGCCAACTGCATTTACTTGATCTTTAATAAACCTGCAAGTCATATTAGAGATTGTAAATGTAAATATTCTGTTCACATATTTTAAGTGTGACTTCAGTGTCCATTTTCACTTCAGACTGCAAACAGCATGAGTTGTCTGAGGGTCACAATCTAATGTCTAACCCATTGCTCTCAGGTCCACATCTGGCTCGCGGAAGAAGAGGAGGCACAGGTAAACACTAAGCTGAGATCATTTAGATGTGTTGGTTTAGGGACTGCAGGGTTTGTATTAGCCAATACCTACTTTACAGTTTGTTCAAGAGTCATTTATTGACATGTAAAGTGAGCAGCCATGATTTATTGCAACACAAGCTCATTAGAAATATTTGCTTCTGCCCTGTGAAACTGCAAAAACATACTTCAACATACTACTAATGATATTTGGGTGACCTTTCTAGATTAAAAATGAACGTTATTGGGCAGCATGATTGCAACAGATTTTTCTTCTTTTTGTACACAAATGACATTTACAGGGACATATTATTACAAATAAATGAGTATTTTCATGCTGTTTCTTTCACAAAACCCCTTAAATACTACAAAAAAACAAATGCTGTTTATTATTTGTAATGGAGTACATTTGCTTCACCTATGGACTTTTCTGGCATTGTCAGTTTGCCCATTGCTTACTTTGTTTTTGTGCTGTAGAGCACTCGAGTTTGAGTCAGGAAAACACACTTTTTACAAAAGACATAAAAGCAATGTAGAATCACGGTAAAAATATGCGGTCGCAGTAACATTTCAGATTTGCTAAATGTAGACAGCGCCGTCTTGAGGATTTGTCATCTGAAACGTACATTAAAACGTACCCAGAGCAACGTACTTTGTTTTGCAAATATGTAGGCAGAGATAAAAGTAATGTAAAATCAAGGTAAAATAAGTGGTCGCAGTCCACTTTTCTCTTACGTTGACTTTTAAAAACATTATTTAGCTCAGTGGTTCGCCAGCTGATTTGTAAGACGAGCGTTGTCTTTTTTTGGATGTTTACAAGAAGGACGTGTATCTTAAAATGTACAACAAAATGATCCCCAAGTTACATATTTCAGATTTGCAAAAATGTAGACAGCGCCCTCTTGAGGACTTGTTATCTGAAAAGTACATTATAATGTACCCGGAGCAACGTACTTTGTTTTGCAAATATGTAGGCAGAGATAAAAGTAATGTAAAATCAAGGTAAAAATAAGTGGTCACAGTGCACTTTTCTCTTACATTGACTTTTGAAAACATTTTTTAGCTCTGTGGTTCGTAAGCTGATCTGTAAGAAAAGCCCTGTCTTTTCCTGGACATTTACAAGAAGGACGTGTATCTGAAGCGTACAACAAAATAAATCCTAAGTAACATTTTAGATTTACAAAATGTAGACAGCGCCCTCTTGAGGACTTGTTATCTGAAATGTACATTATAGTGTACCTGGAGTAATGTATTTTATGTTTCGCAAAAATGTAGGCAGAGATAAAAGTTATGTAAAATCAAGGTAAAATATATGGTCGCAGTGCACTTTTCTCTTACGTTGACTTTTGAAAACACTATTTAGCTCAGTGGTTGGCTAGCTGATTTGTAAGACAAGCATTGCCTTTTTCTGACCATTTACAAGAAGGACTTGTATCTGAAACGTACAACAAAATGAATCTTAAGAAACATTTCAGATTTGCTAAATGTAGACGGCGCCCTCTTGAGGACTTGTTATCTGAAAAGTACATTATAATGTACCCAGAGCAACGTACTTTGTTTCGCAAATATGTAGGCAGAGATAAAAGTAATGTAAAATCAAGGTAAAAATAAGTGGTCACAGTGCACTTTTCTCTTACGTTTACTTTTGAAAACACTATTTAGCTCAGTGGTTTGCTAGCTGATTTGTGAGACGAGCATTGCCTTTTCCTGGACATTTACAAGAAGGACTTGTATCTGAAGCATACAACAAAATAAATCTTAAGAAACATTTCAGATTTGCTAAATGTAGACAGCGCCCTCTTGAGGACTTGTTATCTGAAATGTACATTATAATGTACCCGGAGCAACGTACTTTATGTTCACTAAAAATGTAGGCAGAGATAAAACTAGTGCAAAATAAAGGTAAAAATATGCGGTTGCAGTGCACTTTTCTCTTACATTGACTTTTAAAAACACTATTTAGCTCAGTGGTTGGCTAGCTGATTTGTAAAACAAGCGCTGTCTTTTTCTGGACATTTACAAGAAGGACTTGTATCTGAAACATACAACAAAATGAATCTTAAGAAACATTTCAGATTTGCTAAATGTAGACAGCGCCCTCTTGAGGACTTGTTATCTGAAATGTACATTAAAATGTACCCGTAGCAACGTACTTTGTTTCGCAAAAATGTTGGCAGAGATAAAACTAGTGCAAAATAAAGGTAAAAATATGCGGTTGCAGTGCACTTTTCTCTTACATTGACTTTTAAAAACACTATTTAACTCTGTGGTTTGCTAGCTGATTTGAAGCGATGTCTTTTTCTGGATGTCTACAAGAAGGACATATGTCTGAAACATACAACAAAATGAATCCCATATTACATATTTCAGATTTGCAAAGTGTAGACAGAACCCTCTTGGGCATTAGTCATCTGAAACATACATTAAAACGTACCCAGAGCAACGTACTTTGTTTTGCAAATATGTAGGTAGAGATAAAAGTAATGTAAAATCAAGATAAAAATAAGTGGTCACAGTGCACTTTTCTCTAACATTGACTTTTGAAAACACTATTTAGTTCGACATACGTTAGCTGATCTGTGAGACAAGCGATGTCTTTTTCTAGATGTCTACAAGAAGGGCGTGTATCTGAAACGTACAACAAAATGAACCCCAAGTCACATATTTCAGATTTGCTAAATGTAGACAGCGCCCTCTTGAGGATTAGTCATCTGAAACGTACATTAAAACACACCCAGAGCAACGTACTTTGTTTCGCATATATGTAGGCATAGATAAAAGTAATGTAAAATCAAGGTAAAAATAAGTGGTCACAGTCCACTTTTCTCTTATGCTGACTTTTGAAAACACTATTTAGCTCAGTGGTTCGCTAACTGATCTCTAAGACAAGTGCTGTCTTTTTCTGGACGTTTACAAGAAGGACATGTATCTGAAACGTACAACAAAATGAATGCTAAGTAACGTTTCAGATTTGCTAAATGTAGACAGCGCCCTCTTGAGGATTTGTCATCTGAAACGTACATTAAAATGTACCCAGAGCAACGTACTTTATGTTTAGCTAAATTGTAGGCAGAGGTAAATACTTCCAATGAGCCTGTTTTGGTTTATTTTGCTTGTATGTGCTGTAACATCGAACATCATTCGCACCACAACTGGCCTAGAAAACCCTCATTCGGTAGCAGTGGTCTGTCAGTCTCTTTGAGTGCTACTGCAAATAACACTGAGGAAAATAGCTGAAAAGACATTAGTATTGATCATTTCACAGACGAGGCACTGTAGGTTCTGCTCACGGATGTCTAGTATACTCTCACTAAATATCTCAAACACAATTGAGTATCTATGACAGAACTACTGTCACTATCCTGGCGAACATCCAGTTTTGCTGTAAAAGTGCTGACTGATAAAGCCTGTAGCCTTTGAACACCATCATTCTTATGTGCATTCAGCTTTTACAAACCTTTCAATTACACTTTTAGAGCTTAATCTCAGAGTCAGTTGTTGTTTAATTGCAACGAGGCTGTTTTCTCCTTTCAGATCTGGGAGCCCCAAAAACAAACACAAAGACAAGAACAAACAGAAGAAGAGGTGAGTTCTGTTTGGCCTTATTACATTTCTGAAAGGCTTAAACGTCCATCTTGTGGTCCAGTAATGCCTAGTTCACACTAAAGGATTTTAAGCCTGATTTGATCCCGATTTGGAAATTAACGAGCTCGCCGACAGATCGGGCTGTGATCGGGAAGAAATCTGCGGGTGCTCGGCGCTCGGCGCTCGCTGCTCTTTATGTGTGAACTACTGAACAACGCATCAACGAGGCTCGCTGACGCGTCGCCGACACCTCGCAGACGGAAATCCAACATTCAGCATGCTAAATATTCCAGAGCAGTCGGCCGACGATGAGTGATTAATCCGCGGATGAATCAGCTGATTTGACGATGTTTTTAAATGCTTTCTCCAAAGCTTGAAACTCTGTCAGTGATGTCATCAGCACACAAGCAGCCAATAGTGTTCAGCTTTTTCTGACGACTCCTCCCTCAACATTTCATTGGCTGTGGTTTGGTAGCTTGAATGAGCTGTTGGGGAATGAGTTGTTGTCAGATCATGTAGTGTGTGACCCCCCTCTTGTGGATCGTTCACGGAGTGTTGCGTAGTGTGAACACCACAGAGATTAAAAGACACAAAGTCAAGTCATGTAGTGTGAACAGCACAGCGATCTGCTGATGTCTAAAATCCTGTAGTGTGAACTAGGCTTAAGCAAGCACCTAGCTACACCATAGTTATCATCTAGAACTATCAACCACTCAACCGCTTATCAATGCACTGGCAGTCAGTCAATCATTAAATCTCATATTAAGACTCCAGGAAACAACCACCCCAAAATAGAAACCAGCTACAATACCTATCGTCTCTAGCAAGGAACTGACAACTAATACATTTTTTTTCTGACATTCAAAACCACTGTCTAAAGCAGTGGTCACTAAACTTGTTCCTGGAGGGCCGGTATCCTGCAGATTTTAGCTCTAACCCTAATCAAACACACCTGAACAAACTAATCAAGGTCTTACTAGGTATACTTGAAACATGCAGGCAGGTGTGTTGAGGCTAGTTGAGGTTTAAACCCTGCGGGGACACTGGCCCTCCAGGACCGAGATTGTTGACCCCTGGTCTAAAGGCATGTACACACCGGGACGCTTTTCGCTTGCAATTATCGTCAGCGTTTTGCGTTTTTCCGGATTCAAACCCGAACGATTTTCACTGGCGTCAAGCAGAAGAGTATGCAAAATCACTCCTTGACGTTAGATGGCGCTACACAACTTTAAGCTTCCGACACCTGCTTGTAACACAGAGGAAGAGAGGAAGTTCACATGGTTGTTGCTAGAGCGGATACGTTTGCGGCCGGAAGTTAATGAGAATTATTTCTATTATTTATTAAATTTCACATTTGTTGTATTTTATTAACGTCTACCCCCACCCCAACCCTAAACCCAACCGTCACAGTAATGTAAAAACTGTAATTGTACCAAGTATTAGTTATGTTATCTATTAAATTACCCAATAAAATGTATTTTTTAACGCCTACCCCCACCCCAACCCTAAACCCAACCCTCACAGTACTGTAAAAATATTAATTATTGTTATACAGTGTCATAAAAAAATGCTGCTTTATTAATGTGCATATCGCACTTCCGGCCGGCTGCATATCCGATCTAGACTTTACCAGTTCACATGCTTGTTTTTAAAGTTACTGGTGACTTCAACAAGCATGGATGGTTCAAGTTGCAGCTCCGGCTCTAGCGATGAAGAAATGATTATTGTTCACAGAGGAATAAGCAGCTTCATGTTCATATCGCCTCTGGGCATCTTCTTCAATGTGTAAACTGCCGTTTTGTGCGTAGGTGTGGAAAATTACATTGCTGGCCTTTATTTAGTCACAAGGCGTTAAACGTCGGAGGAAAACGAGAGCAAAAAGCTTCCCGGTGTGCACGGGCCTTAACAATGAATAAAAACCAGTTGAAAACTATTTAAGCAAATGTATAGTAACACCCGTGCAACTATTCACAACACCCTACACCTACGCCCTAGACCAACCCTGTTCCTGGAGAGCCACCTTCCTGCAGATTTCAGTTGCAACCCATATCAAACACACCTGCCTGTAATTATCACGTGGTGTTCAGGTCCTAATTAATTGGTTCAGGTGTGTTTGATATGGGTCGCAACTGAAATCTGCAGGAAGGTGGCTCTCCAGGAACAGGGTTGGCCACCCCTGCCCTGGACACATAACAAACAACACCCTGGCAAAAACCCATAACGCTCTGCACCCTTGAAAAATTACAAAACAACACCCTGGCATCAACCTAAATCACTCTAAACCCTAGAAAAGTAAATAAATAACACCCCAACAACCACCCACAGTACTTACACCCTAAAAACTACATACCAGCTCTAAGGCAACCACCTTTACAACTCTACACCGTCAGAAATAAACATCAAGCACCCACTACACCCGAGAAACCATGTAACAACACCCCATTAACCACCCACACCATACACCCTAGAAATCATGACAGCACCTTGTCAACTACCCACAATACCATACACCCTAGAAATCACATGACAACACCCCATCAACCAACCAAAGGGCAACACCATACAATTTAGAAACCACAACAACATCCCAGCAACCACCCACAACACCATACACCTTAGAAACCATGTTACAACACTACATCAACCACCCACAACTCCATACACCCCAACAACCACCGACAGATCCATACACCCTAGAAAAGTGATAACAGCACTCCAGCAACCACTCACAACACCATACATCCTTGAAGCAACATAACATAACATAACCCCATCAACCACCCACTACAGCAAACACCCTAGAAACCACAACCCCCCAGAAACACCATACGCCTTAGAAATCACATGACAACACCCCATCAACCACCAAAAACACCATGCACCCTAGAAACAACATAACACTCCATCAACCACCCACAACACTACACACCATACAAACAACATAACAACACCCCATCAACCACCCACAACACCATACACCCTACAAACAACATAACAACACCACCATCAACCACCCACAACACCATACACCCTAGAAACAACATAACAACACCCCATTAACCACCCACAATACCATACACCCTACAAACAACATAACAACACCCCATCAACCACCCACAACACTACACACCCTACAAACAACATAACAACACCCCATCAACCACCCACAACACCATACACACTACAAACAACATAACAACACTCCATCAACCACCCACAACACCATACACCCTACAAACAACATAACAACACCCCATCAACCACCCACAACACCATACACACTACAAACAACATAACAACACCCCATCAACCGCCCACAACACCATACACCCTACAAACAACATAACAACACCCCATCAACCACCCACAACACCATACACCCTAGATATAACGTAACACCCCATCAACCACCCATAAAACCATACGCCCTAGAAACCACATTACAACACCCCATCAACCCCCCACAACACCATACACCCTACAAACAACATAACAACACCCCATCAACCACCCACGACACCATACACCCTACAAACAACATAACAACACCCCATCAACCACCCACAACACCATACACCCTACAAACAACATAACAACACCCCATCAACCGCCTTCAACACCATACACCCTACAAACAACATAACAACACCCCATCAACCACCCACAACACCATACACCCTAGATATAACGTAACACCCCATCAACCACCCATAAAACCATACACCCTAGAAACCATGACACCACCTTGTCAACTGCCACAACACCATACACCCTACAAACAACATAACAACACCCCATCAACCACCAACAACACCATACGCCCTAGAAACCACATTACAACACCCCATCAACCCCCCACAACACCATACACCCTACAAACAACATAACAACACCCCATCAACCGCCCCCAACACCATACACCCTACAAACAACATAACAACACTCCATCAACCGCCTTCAACACCATACACACTACAAACAACATAACAACACCCCATCAACCACCCACAACACCATACGCCCTAGAAACCACATTACAACACCCCATCAACCACCAACAACAACATGCACCCTACAAACAACATAACAACACCCCATCAACCGCCCACAACACCATACACCCTACAAACAACATAACAACACCCCATCAACCGCCCCCAACACCATACACCCTACAAACAACATAACAACACCCCATCAACCACCCACAACACCATACGCCCTAGAAACCACATTACAACACCCCATCAACCACCACCAACAACATACACACTTCAAACAACATAACAACACCCCATCAACTGCCCACAACACCATGCACCCTACAAACAACATAACAACACTCCATCAACCACCTTCAACACCATACACACTACAAACAACATAACAACACCCCATTAACCGCCCCCAACACCATACACCCTACAAACAACATAACAACACTCCATCAACCGCCTTCAACACCATACACACTACAAACAACATAACAACACCCCATCAACCACCCACAACACCATACGCCCTAGAAACCACATTACAACACCCCATCAACCACCAACAACAACATACACACTTCAAACAACATAACAACACCCCATCAACCACCCACAACACCATACACCCTACAAACAACATAACAACACTCCATCAACCACCTTCAACACCATACACACTACAAACAACATAACAACACCCCATCAACCCCCCACAACACCATACACCCTACAAACAACATAACAACACCCCATCAACCGCCCCCAACACCATACACCCTACAAACAACATAACAACACTCCATCAACCGCCTTCAACACCATACACACTACAAACAACATAACAACACCCCATCAACCACCCACAACACCATACACCCTAGAAACCACATTACAACACCCCATCAACCACCAACAACAACATGCACCCTACAAACAACATAACAACACCCCATCAACCGCCCACAACACCATACACCCTACAAACAACATAACAACACCCCATCATCCACCCACAACACCATACACCCTAGATATAACGTAACACCCCATCAACCACCCATAAAACCATACACCCTAGAAACCACAACACCACCTTGTCAACTGCCCACAACACCATACACCCTACAAACAACATAACAACACCCCATCAACCACCAACAACACCATACGCCCTACAAACCACATTACAACACCCCATCAACCCCCCACAGCACCATACACCCTACAAACAACATAACAACACCCCATCAACCGCCCCCAACACCATACACCCTACAAACAACATAACAACACTCCATCAACCGCCTTCAACACCATACACACTACAAACAACATAACAACACCCCATCAACCACCCGCAACACCATACGCCCTAGAAACCACATTACAACACCCCATCAACCACCAACAACAACATACACACTTCAAACAACATAACAACACCCCATCAACCGCCCACAACACCATACACCCTACAAACAACATAACAACACCCCATCATCCACCCACAACACCATGCACCCTACAAACAACATAACAGCAATCCATAAAACTCCCACAACATCTTACAGCCTAGAAAATTAAACCCCCCAGCTTCAACTCGGCATCCACCCACACTTGCTAATTTTCATACAGACCATATGCATAGATTGTTTATGAAAGGATTGAATTAGACTTGCGAAGCAGACTGTGTGTGTGTGAGCGTGTGTGTGACGTGTGTTTGTGTGTGTTTTCCGCAGGTGTTCAGTGGATTCTCCCAGCAGGAGTTCTCAGCACAGAGGCAGCTGCTGTAGCTCCCGCAGTGGATCCGTCTCCTCCAGCAGGTGCGTCTAATATATGCCTCTTATCTCCATTTCACAGGCCCTCTGACAAACATATACCACGGTGAACATAGTTTCTCACAAAATACTACAATAGAAGTGCTGTAATGTGGTATCAGTCAGAAAGCGGATGATCTAAAATGACAGAAAAGCTGCTTGCACTGTTTAAGGTACTTCTGTAGTCTTGTACCATGATTTTACTGCGGTAACTATGTCATTTTACACTTAAATTATGGATAAATTGTGTATCAAATCAAATCACATGTGCTATGATGAGTAAAAAGCTTAGGTGCTGGCTCAAGTCATTGCAAAATACAAAGATATACTCCAAAACAATGTACTAATAGCAGTTATGGGCCTTTTATAAACAGGTTATGAACTTATACTATGATTTTAAGGTTGGAAACCATTTAAGAGAGTCTTTAAAACGGCCGCATTTATGTTAAAATTTGTAATAACGCTAATATTGTATTACAAATTTAACAAATTGTTTTGAATATGTTAAACTGTGGGCAGCATGGTGGCGCACAATTGCACAATTGCTTCACAGTAAGATAGAAACTGGTTCATGCCCCGGCTGGGTCAGTTAGCATTTCTGTGTGGAGTTTGCATGTTCTCCCCATGTTGGCACCGTCCTCCGGGTGCTTTGCTTTCCCTTTTTTATACAAACAAACAAACAAACAAACAAACAAACAAACAAACAAACAAACAAACAAACACAGTCCAAACACAAATGCGCTATATGTGAATTGGGTAAGCTAAATTGCATGTGTATGTGTGTGAATGAGTGTGCATGGATGTTTCCCAGTGATGGTTTGCAGCTGGAAGGGCATCCGCTGCGTAAAACATATGCTGGATAAGTTGGTGGTTCATTCCGCTGTGGCAACCCCAGATTAATAAAGGGACTAAGCCGAAATGCTGAATGAATGAATGAATTTTCAGCATCATTACACTTCAGTGTCTCATGATTCTTCATAAATCAGTCCAATATGCTGATTTAAGCACAGAAAAAAAGTTCTGATTATCATCTGTGTGGAAATATTTGTGAATTAAATTGTTGTGTGATATTTGACATCACACTGATCCTACACTGATACTTTTCCTTCATTCTTTGTTGAAGACAAAGATTAATAGAACAGCATTTATTTTAAATGAAAGTATAATCTTTCGTAACATTATACATGTCTTTACGTTCAATTTTGATAAATGTCATTTATCGTAGCTTAATTAAATTAATTAAATTAAATATGTGTTTTTAAATTATTTGTAAAAAAAACATTTCAGTTTGAAGCGAGGCAAAGTAATCGGAAATCATATTCTTTCGTCAATATGATTTGATACACTCCAATTCAACCCACTTAGAAATCAGAAATAAGACAATGCATGCAAATTACATATATGACAAACAAGTTCATATCTGGATTTCACATATATAAAATACATGTAATATACTGTATGCATCGTATGTTTTAAAATATTGCAAAAATGGCCACTTAAATATGGTTTTCAACCATTGGAATTAGAAATATGCACATAAATGTTCAAATTTATTGGTTATAATGAGGTTTATTTTCATATAGGTTCATATATGGCCATATTTGAATATATATATATATATATATATATATATATATATATATATATATATATATATATATATATATATATATATATATATATATATATATATATAGCTAATATAATATAATATAATATAATATAATATAATATAATATACACTCACTGGCCACTATATTAGGTACACCTGTCTAACTGCTCGTTAATGCAAATTTCTAATCAGCCAATCACATGGCAGCAGCTCAATGCATTTAGGCATGTAGACATGGTCAAGACGATCTGCTGCAGTTCAAACTGAGCATCAGAATGAAGAAGAAAGGGGATTTAAGTGACTTTGAACGTGGCTTGGTTGTTGGTGCCAGATGGGCTGCTCTAAGTATTTCATAAACTGCTGCTCTACTGGGATTTTCATGCACAACCATCTCTAGTGTTTACAGAGAATGGTCTGAAATAGAGGAAATATCTAGTAAACGGCAGTTCTGTGGACGCAAATGCCTTGTTGATGCCAAAGATCAGAGGAGAATGGCCAAACTGGTTCCAGCTGATAGAAAGGCAACAGTAACTCATATAAGCACTCCTTACAACCAAGGTCTGCAGAAGAGCATCTCTGAACACACAACACGTCCAACCTTGAAGTGGATGGGCTACAGCAGCAGAAGACCACACCGGGTGCCGCTCCTGTCAGCTAAGAACAGGAAACTGAGACTACTATTCACACAGACTCACCAAAACTGGACAATAGAATTGGAGATTGGAGAAGCGTTGCCTGCTCTGATGAGTCTCCATTTCTGCTGACACATTCAGATGGTCGGGTCAAAATCTGGCGTCAACAACATGAAAGCATGGATCCATCCTGCCTTGTATCAGCGGTTCAGGCTGATGGTGGTGGTGTAATGTTGTAAGGGATCTTTTCTTGGCACTCCTTGTGCCCATTAGTACCAATAAGCATTGTACTAGTAAGATGTTCATAATAAAGTGGCCGGCTAGTGTTTATTTACATATCTGTAATTCCAATGGTTGAAAAATATATGTAAGAGGTCATTAATGTAAAATATATGCATATATATGACATGTTTTATATATGTGAAATCCAGATATGAACGTGTATGTCATATATGCATTTTTCTTTTTACTATATGGGAACGTGGGCAGCACAATGGTGCACTTGCAAGCACAATCACCTCACAGCTGGAATGTCACTGGTACGAGTCCCAACTGGGTCAGTTGGCATTTCTGTGTGCAGTTTGCATGTTCTCCCTGTTGACGTGGGTTTCCTCCAGAAGTCCAAAAAACATGTGGTATAGGAGAATTGGGTTAGCTAAATTGTCCGTGGTGTATGAGTGTGAATGAATGTGTATGGGTGTTTCCCAGTGATGGGTTGCAGCTGGAAGGGCATCCGCTGCATAAAACATATGCTGGATAAGTTGGCAGTTCATTCCGCTGTGGATTTATAAAGGGACTAAGTTAAAAAGAGAATGAATATGGGAATGTATATAAACTCAATCCATCTTCAATCTGCCCTTTCAATCCAGATCAAATGCGAAGAGCAGGAACGACAGGCACAAACAGGAAGGAAGTCACTCCAGCCGCAGCCCCCCTCCCTCCCCCAGCACCGAGCAGCCAATCACGTGGCAGAATGGAAACCACAGCATACGGGTGCGCAACGGAAAAGACTCGGGAGCCAATCACGCGGAGGGGAATAAAGGGAACGATGTATGTAGTCTCATCTATTTTACCTCCATCTGTTCTCGGCTGTTTACACTAACAATCTCACACACACACACACACACACACACACACACACGCTGACAGATTCAGTCATATCTGTGTGAGCTGACTATATCTTTCTCCCTCTTTTGGCTCCATTCTGTGAGTTTTTCAGTTCTCAAGCCATTTTTTTGTGTTTGTCGGGAAGGGGTTTTGTTTCGTCAAGGCAGATCTCCATCATTTTCCTTCTGTAATAACGTCATGCTTAATTTCATGTACGAGCCATGTTGACTTTTTCAGTTCTAGAAAGAGAATGAATGGAAAAGTTGGGTTTGTATAAACCAGTGGAAAAAAAACTAATCTTCATTAGACAACACACAAATTTACAGGTTGTGGCATCTGATAACCCACCATTAATGTATATAAATCATCAGAAATTAGACTTATTGTTATATTTTACATTTAAATGAAATTATTTAATCGATAATAACGCAATCAAACCAACAAAACGAGCAACAAGTTCTCATAATTACATATAGACCTCTTTCTTAGAAGGCAAAATTACCCATTAGGCAAGGAGAATGCTAAGAACTTCGGTGTGGCAGCTGCGCGCACAGACCTGCACTTCCAGACCAGACAGTGCCCCCTGCTGTTGGGTTGGGTGAAGCGGCAGGTACGGAGACCCAACTGCACACTCAGACCAGCACTTTCTAGCAAGTAGCAACATCAGAAATGCCAGTAAGGTTATTGATTATTAAAGCGATTCCTGAAAATTACCAAGTTTTATGGCATAAATCAATGTGGTGTAAAATATTACACTAACAAAGAATTACTACAGTGTTTGATTTGATCAAAATTAGTGTCAAAAGAGCATTATTTTATGATATTTACAGCTTTTTCTTATTTTATATATTATTGTACCATTCTGGGACAATTTTCTAACAATGTTTTCTAGCAAAATAAAAACAAAACTGTAAAGTAAAAATGTTAAAATAAAATGCAGCCTATAATATATAGCACAATTATTATTTGTAACATATTTTAGTGCTGTATAGGTCTACTGTACAAATGACTGTATTATCTGTCTGAAAGTGCAACCAAAGACAATAACAGTAATACAATAACAGTTTATCAATTATTTATAAGTTCTGTAATGATTACAAACACGTTTTTTGGAAATCAAAATATCAATTAAATTTGCATAGAATTTACAATATGAACTCTATTAGGTGAAATCAAAACTAATTTGGGTCTCTGCCAACATTAATACAGTGTACCAAAGACTGCAGACATTTCCAGTTTTTTTGCTCTAGAAATGAAAAATATCCCCAATAAGAATGTAAAGCATTTATGTTATTTTCTACGTAAAAAATAATTATTACTCCAATTATTATTTTTCACCATTTTTCTATGCATTGTTTACAACTTGACTTGTAGGACCTCATGAAAAAGTACACAAAAATAAAGTTTGTTGTGAGAAAATTACTTAGAGTACTATAATTGTATGTGAAGAAATTTATTGTATATGAAGATAATATTCATTCCCTCAACTTAATACGAAACAGTGATAAATCCTTAATGATAAAAAAACAACAACAAATGTCTGAAAATATTGAAGCAACTGAACAATATCTATTTACAAATACAATTAATAAAAATACAACAGAATTATTGCATTGCATCAAAAATCTAGTACATTTAATATTTTATATAATAATCTATTCAATCATAGTCTAATATTTTATAGTAGAAAAATTGTTTAAATTACAATTTAGAAGCAGCTGAAATCAGGTTAGTCGATCTTTTAAACAGCAGGTGGCATTGTGAAGGTCTGGAAGTGCAGGTCTAGCCGTCTGAGCGAGCAGGTCTGAGCGTGCGGTTGGGTCTCCGGGCCTGCAGCTTCCCCTTACTCTTGAAGGGTGGCAATCACTCTCCCTATTTTGCAACCCATACCGCCGAACCACTAGGGGTCGCCCCTTGGCCTTAAATGCGAGTCTGTTCTATTGGCCCTTCAGAGAAAGACTGAAAATTTGGGAGAAATATGTGAAAATACCTTTATAGGATGATTGTGGGATAGAGCTGTAAAATTCAGGAGAATCCCATAAAAGATGTAAGCATTAACAAGTGTGAATATCTGACTTCAGCATTGTTTTTCAGATAAACAGGAATGTTCACTTAGCATGTTTCTTAAATATCTGCAAACATATTATGGTATTTTTGTGCTTTGGAAAAGTCAAAATCTTACATACAGCACCTTTAATTCAGTAAGTTACTTGTTATTTTCAATGCAAAAGTTGACGTTTTTAATGTGAATTAATTTATTATAATTTATTATTTATTATTATTTATTTAAAAAACTGCTTCTAGAAATGTTACATCATTTAAATAAAATGTAAATAAATGCAATTATTTTAAATAAATTATATAAATAATACATTTTATTTTATATTCGCTATACTCACATTATGCATTTGCTCAAAATAAAGAGCCAAGTTTTAAATCAATAATTAAAAAAATTGTTTATAGGTTTTTCTTTATCTTCTGTCGGCTTTTTTATTTCGTTCCCATAATATATTTGGATACGCTAATGGAGCAATCCAACAAGAACAGTGGCAGCAGCATTATTGTTAAAGCAATAGTGCCACATTAATTGCATTTGCTCTATCCCTCCCAAAAAAACGCAGAAGATTAAATATGCATAACCTATTATTATGCATTAATATCAACAAACAACAGTATTAATGCAACTGAAGAGTGCCGAATTGTTCATAAATCTGGTCAACACTTCTCTGGGCCGGATTGCATGCATCAGATCAGAAGTGCTGCTCATGCTCTTTCTCTCTCCTTTCATTTGCTTAATTCATCCCTCTGTTTTTTGTTGATTTCTTGACCTCTATGAATTCACATGATCTCTTCCCACAAATAAATGCCCAAACTTTTCTGTCTTGTTTGTGTAAAAAGCATTCATATGATTTGGAACTGGACCGAGTAGATTAAATGGGTATGTCTACTGGTTTTCTCTTGTCAATAACAGTTGAAACTCTCATTTCCTGCTCAGTTGTGTATCAGGTGTATCAAAGAGCCGCTGTGAATAAGATTGTACTTTATTTCTGATCATGTTTCTGTGATGTAAGGTGAAAGATTGTTAATCATGAGCCAGTGGTTTTCATTAACCACTCCCTCAGACGCTTTCAGCCAATCAGCTGTCATTCTGGTTCTGCTGCGAGGATAAATGAGTCTGAATGTTACAATCACAGATAGGAAATAGGCGAATTAGCTCCGCCATCTTGGCAAGGTCAATGAAGTGCATTTGAATATTAATTAATTAGTTAATTCATTCATTCATTCATTCATTCATTAATTAATTAATTAATTTATTTATTTATTTATTTTTATTATTTTTTTCTATGTATGTATTTATTTATTTATTTATTATTTATTTTTTTATGTATTTATTTATTTATTTATTTATTTATTTAATATGTGACATTAATCTTTACAGTTTTGATTCAAACAGTGTTTATATTTGTTACTACATTTTTTATTCAACAATATATATATATATATATATATATATATATATATATATATATATATATATATATATATATATATATAATTTCCAAAATTAACAGAGAGAAGATTTGTTCAACACATTTCTAAACATAATAGTTTTAATAACTCATCTCTAATAACTGATTTAATTTATCTTTGCCATGATGACAGTACATAATATTTGTGTAGGTATTTTTCAAGACACTTCTATAAAGTAAAAAAAATATATACATACAAATTATACAAATACATACACTAGATATCTAATTCTGACACTGAGCATGCGGCCATACCGCCGCCATATTTGTACAGGGGACAAAATTCATTCGACTGCACTAATCAAGACTAAAGCCAATCTGATGATGCTGGACTTTTACACTGCGCACAGGTGTAGTAATGAGCAAACTTAGAAAACTAAGCATAAAGATAGAACAATTCATAGGTAAAATTTTGTTTTTTACGTTTTTGTATGTTTAGAACTTTTGTGCTAAATAGGTCACGTAATTGATGATAATACAGTCACTTACTGCACTGACCATGAGGCGAAGGAGCACCAACTCGCACTGTTATTAAGCTTAAGCTAGTTTTGTTGAATAAAATCAACAAACATTGTAAGTGAAATATGACAACAAGATGCTGCGGTGCTAGAAACTTGTATTAATGTTGACTAAGTGAAGTAACGGCTAGTTTAAGGAACTTATAAGGGTGCTTGGTAAAAGATTGAATATTAAAAATGTTATATACCATTTAGATCAGAAAGGTGGATATGCACGTTGGTTCACATGAGTCCTTCATAATGGAGACTCGTTCACAAATGAATCGCTCTGTTAGAATTAGAAGTGAAAGCGGCAAACGGATTCGATCAAATTTAACATGGAGGGAGGATAATACACTTCCATGCACACAAACACACACTCTTTGTCAGCAATGCCTATGCGATCACTTATCTATCGATGTAGAAAAGTGATGTAAAATAATAATTTTCATAATTCAAAACAAATATTTGCCTACTGACCACCAGGACAACTCCTCATCATATATAAATATATATAAATATATACACACACACACACATTGATACATACACATATATACATATATATATATATATATATATATATATATATATATATATATATATATATATATATATATATATATATATACATATATATATATATATATATATATATATATATATATATATATATATATACATATATATATATATATATACATATATACATATATATATATATATATATATATATATATATATATATATATATATATATATATATATATATATATATATATATATATATATATGGCTCTGGATGGACAGTCCTCCACTCTAATTTACTCCAACATTCATTTCAGAGGAGTGCTACCCTACCCAAAATGACGGTTTTATTGCCAACTTCCAATAGACAACAATAGCGTAGGCGACTTCTAATGTAAATATCTATGCATATTAATAATGATTTTATATATATATATATATAATTATGGTATATCTTCAAGGAAGCTGATTTTTACTTAATATTTTGAAAGATTTATGGCATAAAAGAG